>NC_072785.1:8941164-9124078 GCF_022539595.1 Amphiprion ocellaris
TTCTTTTAAATTAATTCATAATTGAGAAAATATATCCAAGAAAAAAAACACACACTTTGCAATGTTTTTTGGTACAAAATGTTATAAAATGAATACAAGTGTGATTTATATATATACACAACCTTGTAATTTAAATTTTTTAATTACAAGAATATGTATTTATTCTACTACATTCAGAATATGTATTAGAATAAAGCTATGAAGTCTGGTATATAGAAATGGTAGTGAAGTTAAGACGGGTTTGAGTGAGAAAAAAATAATTTTCCTTCATCTACTTTGAAAGAAAAAATATGTAAGCAAAATCGCTCAAAATCTCAACTGACAATTGAGGAGTACATGAAAAGATGACGGTTCAAAAATACAAAATCAAACGACTGTAGTGAAGCAGATTTTTATTACAAAACATCAACACAAAATTAAAAGCGTAGGTATAAAAACATGAATGATCATCTTAATGGGATTGTATGATTGGAGTATGTCAGTGTGTTTTTTTGTTAATGTCACCTTAATATATATCCATAGAAACCTTGTCTAACATGAAGCTACTATTCTTCTACTCCTTGTCTGTCTTTCAAGTCTTTCATTTTCTCAGCATTATTGTCAAAACTGAGATCATGTTAAGGCAATTTAAAACCTTGACTGAGGTCAAACCTGCCAGCAAACTTCATTAGGACCATTAAACACTAATCTCCATCTAATGCATGTTGCTGCAACACATCACCAAGTGTGCACGTGCAATGAGACACTAACGTGTGCTTAAAGATTTAGGTTACTTGTGAAACTCACTGCATTTCATTACATCCACCGTCATCCAGTCAAAACTGAGTGGAGACATACAGTATCAAGTAGGTTTCTGTTTTCTGCATGGCACAGGCAAAATACATGTGAGCTGCTCGACCCTGACACCACAATTTACTCTTTCTTCAGGCAGAAACCATACATGAGCCCAGCTGAACTTTCAGAGCCTCAGGTTGTGCCTTTGGAGGTGAGTCAATGTGCGGTAGAAGGCAGCATCCCTTAATGTCCAGCATGTAATGGAATCTCAGACTTGGCAGAGGTTGTAGCAGGGCACAGGTTTCTCCAGCACGTTGTCTCCTTCCACCTCGAACACGTAATCGCAGCGATGAGCGATCAGAGGGGCGTCTGAGAGCGCCACGCTCTGATTGCCAAAGGAGATTACTGTGTCTCTCTGTAGGGAAGACAAGGAAAATAGCAGAGTTAGTGCGAAAGGACTTCGGTTTTGTAGAATTACATGAAAAAAACGTTGAAAACAAATGAAAAAATGAAAATGATGTTGAAACATTGACCCAATATAATCAGCAGCAGCATTTTTGATTCTTGTTTATTCAACATTTTTAAGTGTGACTATAAATTCTCTCTTGCAACAATTGATTTAATTGTGCAGAAAGAAACGCTACAAAATGATTTCAAAAACATGGATGACTAAGGTGGTAATAGAATTTGACCAAAATATAAAAATTCTTCATATCATGACTTATTTAAAAGCTCTGAAAAGCCAATGAGCTCATTACTAAAGCTTAACTTGGTTCTACATGAACAGTAACAGAAGCAGTTATTTGTACAGAAATTTCTGGTCCAAAATTTCCACTTGAGCTGACATCTGTTTATTGCTAAAGCCACAGAATATTATTCACATCATTTTCATACTCGAATCTCTCAGTGACCCCTTGTGCCATGTGGGTCAAAGAGTTCACTATATCAGGATAGAAATTATTCATCATAGGTCAAAAGTGTTCAGTCAGAACAAGTTTGTATTGATTTGCAGTGACGCTTCCTTCTGAGTGGATGCATGGAGCCAAATCTTGCCAGGAAAAAAACATTGAGCATTCATGCTTTTTGCACGGCTCTGAAGTATGCTTTCATCTTCATTTGAGTATTTATGACTTTATGCAAAGGAACCCAACTATGTTTACTTTCCCATAAATTAAAATGCAGATGTCATTGCGACAGCTGTTTCTATGAAAACAATCATTTGAGCAGGCTTTGTGACTGAAGCTCCTGCCACCTGCACCTTAACAATAAAACCTCTTCAACAGACACTTGATACAAAGTCAGTATCAGCTGGGCCTTCACAGCATATTTATACCTGCCACAGAGCATGAACACGTGTCAGTTGCTTCACTGTACCATGCAGTTAAATCAACAGAATTAGTTGTGTTTTTCTAGTCTTTTATTCATGTTTCTACTTTAATTTGTCACCTGTCTGTATTTCCATGACAGAAGCACATTACGGATTCAAAAACTTCCCTTAATTGTAAAGACATCAATGTGCTCTCTGTTGTTTAAACTGCATTTCCAGTTAGATCTAAACTACTGTGCTTCTGTGTGCTCTTGCTGTATGGGCCAGATGTCACTGTCTAAACCACATAAAGTAGAGTTTTTGGTGACACAGGTGGCGAACAAATACAAAAGCACACATGCCAACAACTGTTTGGTTCAAATAACCATTATAAGTTTTACTATAGTGCAACTGTGGTGATTTTGTGATCCATTCTTTAGCTGCACTACATTTGTTGTTTTTAATAACATGTCTCACTAACTATGAGGCAGATAGTTTTGTGCAGACTCTCTGGAGAATTAAATAACTTCCTCTATCCTTGAACTTTTCATTTTGCACCCAAATCACGTTTGTCCATTACTTTGCTTTATGACTAAATACTCTCGGGATGTAGGCTCTTGTTTTCCTAAATTTGGTCTTTTTAATCTTTAATGTTGAAGAAAGATTCATCAAAATTTTTAGCAGTTTTACAAAACTTGCATCAGCACTTTAAACTGGACAACCAGAAATCAGTCTTCTTACCCTTTGGGGGCCTCCTCCATTATTGGCTAAAGGAGTAGTAGCAGCAGTGGTCGTGGTAGTGGTTGCTTTCTCAAAGTCTTTTTTGCATAAATGAGCCATAATCCCAGCAGCTAAGGCGTCACCGAGAACATTGATCATGGTCCGGAAGCGATCACTGAGGAAAAGATGGAAAAATGATTCACAGATTGCTCCTGTATCTCCAATAAGACATGTTTGAATAGAGGAATTCTTAGTGGGACTCACAGAACCCAGTCGATGGCAACAATCAGGGAGATGTCAGCAGGCGGTAACCCCACAGAGGTGAGGACAATCACCATGGTAACCAAACCTGCTTGAGGAATCCCAGCTGCCCCGATGCTGGCTGCTGTTGCTGTTATGCTGAAGAGACAGAAGCCACAATGTTAGTGGTGTAAATTCTATAAGTTATCAGTGTATGATAGTAACTACAGTGTTTTTTTTTCTCACCTGATAGTGACCAGCTGGCCGAAGTCCAAGTCGTACTCGTTGACCTGAGCGATAAAGATGGCCGCCACGGCCTCGTACAGGGCTGTCCCGTCCATGTTGATGGTCGCTCCCACTGGCAGCACGAATCGAGCAATCTGCCGATTGACTCCACAGTTCTCCAGGAGACATTTCATGGTGATGGGCAGTGTGGCTGAGCTGCAGAGAAAGAGCACCAAGGATATGAAAGGAGGTCAATCAACAGGCTTAAATCCACAGCATACGCATTTAAACTAGTTGGATACTCTATACAAACTGGGCTACATTTGCAAGCTGAAACATCTGCCTTCTCCTACCTAGAAGAAGTAGCCAGTGCAATGACAAGAGCCTGCAGCAGCCCTCTGATATAGGGGAAGGGGTTTTTGCGAGTGAAGATGAAGTAGAAAAGAGGCAGCAGGATGAGGCCGTGAACAAACAGCCCCGACAGCACAGTGATGAAGTACATCCCCAGCTTCTCCCCCAGATGGGCCGGGTCATGCATGTCCAGGATCTTCCCAGCCACCAGGAACACGATGCCAAAGGGAAAGTACCTGCATGATGGAGAAGACAGAAATATTTGATTTTCTCTTCTTATTGTGCCTGTTTTTTTGACTGTAGGTCTCATTTAGCAGCAGCAGCAGCACTAACAAGAACTTCATTTTCTCAGGGCGTGAAAACACCAAACTGATTAGAAAATGAGCTGCATGGGGTAAAATATGGAATTTAACTCCACAACACAAAAGACATTCAGTGATTGCAATGCTGAAGGATTTTGACTTGATAATCCCAAATTCACAACAGAGATAGATGACAATGAAATGTTGTTGATTATATAGACCCTGCCATTAATTTTATTTTGGAGCTGATTTTTCATGATTTGCTACTGGGACCTTTCGCACCAATTAATCCTAAACCTGCTATAACAGATATTTTTGAGAACTTAATGGCACCAGACACAAGTTTTGACATATTTCTTTTTGTACTTCTTAGCAAGTGCTTAGTTATTAATATATCACATTTTCCTCCATTTTCATCCCAGTAACTGCTATTTTCACTCTATTTTAGCTCTGTTTTGGTCTCCACCAGCTTCTGATGGGGAAATGTGTTTATTTAACAGCTAAATGCTCCACAGTATTCACTAGCAAGTCATTAACTACATTCTGCCTGGGGCAGGCCATGAACTGTGGGCTTTTAGAGCTGAGTTTTTTGATGAAAACACTATGAGAGCAGTGAGAGCAAAACAAAGCAACCAGACATTGACAGACCAGATAGTCAAAAATTAGATAAAACTAACTATATTTATATATAATTAAAATATCAGTTATAGCTACTTTAGTATTATAACCTACCATGATATTAAAGACAATATGCTATCAAAATAGCCCATTATTCTGTACAGTCCTCTGAGACACCACAGAAAATACATTTAAACATTTCAATACTTGTATGCTTATCATTTTTAATTTTAAAATTTTAACCTTTATATTTCTTTTGGAAATCTAATTGTTGTTTTTCATTGCACATAATTAAATGAGTATGCCACAATGCATTTCAACACATAATTGTAAAGATATGTGACAAACAAAACCTCTGAATCTTGAAACTTATTGACAACATTTTAGGGAAATTTAAAAAGTCCTCATAAAAACCTTTTAAGTTTGGAGTGGAGGAAGTTCACTGGCCTGACCTCAACCTCATCCTTTCAGGATTAATTGAGACACCAACTCTGAGCCAGATCTCATCATCTAACAACATTGGCTAATCTCACTAATACTCTTGTGGCCTAATGGGAGCAAATCCCTGCTTCCAGGCTCCAGAACAGTAGAGACTGTTATAGCAGCAGGTTAATGCTCACTGCTTTGGAATTAAATGTTCAGAAATCACACATGAATGTAAAGTACAGGTGGCCACACTGTTTTCTGGAGCGTTCGCATACTTTAGACGTGATGTTGTTCACAGTTGTAACCGACTGCACTTGTATGTTTGATTTTTAATCCCATTAATGAAGCTTCCTCTTTGAACCATTCACACACAGTTAATCCAGGAGCTCATCAACTCATCAGCTCATCAGCGAAAAGCCTGAAGTACACTTCAGACAGCAGCGCTGAGCACTTCAGTTGCTGACATTTATTTTTAGATTTAATCTGCTCTCTGGACTGTGTGCAGTCTGTCTTTTTTTGGATGTAAGTGCGTGACACAGCAGTGCGCTTTCGAGAGCATGTGCGTGAATGAGGGTGTATCCTCACCACATCGCAGCATTGATGATCTTCATGACGCACTCGTTGATGCACTGACACACGTTGACCAAAGGAGCTCCACGTTCTCCCATCTTCCCCAGCAGCAGGCCTGAGAACAGACAGGACGCATGTTCACGTGTTTGTGGTTACAAGTTTAGTTACCACTTTCTTACCCGTGTAAAAGTTAACTAATTACTAAATCATTGATAAATCATTTGTAGACCATGAATAGGAGCTATATGGCATTGCTAGAATCCTTTGACTGGTTATCAATAATATGAGTAAATCATTAAAAATTCAAGATTTAGCTTGCACTTCTACTCATTCTCTGTCACATTTCATTGGAAATGCTGTACTTTTTTTATTCCAGGACATTTATCTGAGAGCTGTACTCATTACTAAGACTTTATAGAACATAAGCGCAAAACTGGTTCCCAAACATTTTGCTTTCAGTCGCTAATGGAAAAACATTGTCTAGTGGACAGGGTCACACCCCCTGTCCTGTTTTATCACCCAAATATATACAGAAAAGTCTACAAAATAATGCAGAATTTGTGTAGCAGAGCCTTGTTTGTTCCACTTTACTCTCATTTCAACACAGGGCTGTTTGTAGCTTTTTTGGTGCCCTGTGAAAAGATGACCAAATGCTCCTTTTTACACACAAAGAAATAATTTTAAATTAAGGAGTTTGGCTGCATAGTTTATATCATGTTCAAAACAAACAAACATGCAAATGATAAACTACAGACCAACAACATGTCCTATCTGCTGCACAATGAAACCGTCATCTTTGCTGCACTACAGCCCCGTCTGAATATTCAGGACAATAGCATCCTTGAACACAATGACCCGTCTGATGGGATGAGTGACGCACAAAGACAAGCACTAATTGACGTCAAGGAGAGACTCTAGGAAAAACAACCACTGTCCCAAATCCATGACCTCAACAGGAGCAGCATTTAAAAAGCTGAGTGAACAAACCTTTGCTCTGAACAATGTCTGGAGGGGAGAGGGACGATTGTAATGTATTGTGACAGTCCTGAGGCCCGAACAGTCTCAGTTTATGATCAAGGACAACAAAACCAAACTTTGGCACAACATGCAGAGTTTGCATATAAGAAAAAACAACTTTATCCTACTGTATAAAAGTAGTTTATTCACCAAATAAATCATCTCTGGCAGTAAAATCAATTGTTTTGTTTTTTTTTGCTGATAATACATTTGTACTTTTACTCAGGTAAATAATGATAATTTTCCCCCCACTGACAAATAATAAAGGGTGATGAGTAGCTGAATTCATCACTTTCCAATCAAAAATGATATGATTGATATCACAAAAAGGTCAAAAAAATGTCATGTTGGAGCAGGATAAACAGCAACCACAGAGACTTTTGGTAACCTGGAAATCCAAAGTTGTGTATAATGTGATAAAGGCAATAATAGCCTTTATAGTCACCAAATAAATGAGCCTAAAAGTTAAAGCTTATTAAACCTGCTGCTGTATTAGAAAAAGGTGCAATTACACGGACGCAAAAAGAGTTTTGTGATCTTACCCATGGTGGCCGAGAAGATGACGATGCCCAGTACGTTCATGCCTTTGCTCGTGCTGGGGACGATTTTATACTTGATGTCGGGTGCAGGGGTGATCTCCAGGAACACTGGGTGGCCCAGGCGAGGGTTGTGGTAGTCGGGCATGACGTACACATAGTTGGCCTGCGACTCTTTTACGTTGTCGCTCTGCACAATCGGTACCAGGTCTGTCCGGTACTGGAATGAAACAAACCACAGGGATCTGTTAATGTAGGGATGTCACGGATTTAAATAATGGACAGTTTTGGTCAGATTTTATCCACTCACCTGCTGAAAAGTGGCTTCAATTAGATTTGATGGGATCATGTTTCTGCAATAAACAACAAAGAGACAAAAAAATTCAGAACTTATGTATGCGTGGTAAAACAACTCACACTATCGTAGCTGTATTTTTTATTTATACATGAATCATTTGATTTGTCAGTGCCCATCAAGTGCACTTCCTGTTGATATATTAACTCAGCATGGATGAGATTATCTTAAAGGTGCTGACAAAATTAGATCTTAATATCTTATTAAAAACAAGCTAAACTCTACACATCTTTTAATCAATATCAATACAATGGAAAGTCTAATAGCCACTAACCTTGTGATGAGTTTTCTTTGTAGGCATCTAAAAACATATTCTAATCTCATGTTTTTTATAAGATATTAGATATCCCTCAAAGCATAAGCTGTTTAAAAAGTCGGACTTTTAATTGTATAAGCAGTGGTGTTTATGTGCCATTATTTACTATATTGGCAAGATGTATTTATGAAAACAGATTAGCTTCTAATATTAAAATACATTGTTATAAATGAAAATTAAGTAATGTGTAAAAAAAAAAAGGCTAAAAGCAGCTTCACCTTGAACTGTTTCACCTATAAAATGCAAACTTCAAATAACATTTTTTAAATGAAATACTTGAAATGCAACTTTTACTCAAGCAAATGATTTATAGATATTTTCTGCACTTCTTGCTGTTGTAATTAGGTAGGATTGTTAACATAAGACCTCTACATGGATCAGGGCTAATTTTTGCTATTTTACACATTATATGTATTTTAATGACAATGAAAACAGACAACGCAGGCAAACGTGGAGGCTTTGACAGACTGACGCTGTTGGAGGGTGGACGGGATCAGCCTGCATTGTGTACTGGGACTGCATACAGCATACGTCAATGACACAGGCAGCGAGTTTGTCAAACACGTAAGAGGACTGAAACGCACACCTCACCGCAGCTCTCCGGTATAATCAGGTTTAAGACGAAGGTATTAGTGGATCTCTGGCATGAATGGCCCTGCGGTAAGCCTGAGCACACACATCAGACTGCTGCTTCAATCAGCACCTTCTGAGAAAGTTCAGGCTTAACAGATCACAGTTAAGTGTCTCCCTATTCTTAGCCAAACTGCTGTGTGGGAGTATTCCCCTCTGACTTGGTTTCATTTAAGGCATTCATGCTGTTGCACTAAATCTCGAAGGAAACCACATTTTCCGGAAGCTGCTTTGTCTATTATTTTGCTCTGGATGCTATTATGTCAGCTCCCAGGATCAAACTGATCCCTGGAGCTTTTGTGATTAGACAGCTTCCTATTTCTGTGGACCATTGAGAGTTCATAAGGTCTGAACTGGATCACTACTGGGTTTAATTGGTCTATACTGGTTGTCACCAGCTTTTGAAGGGCGTGACATGCAAATCCTCATCTTTGACAGCACTAATACGATCTCCTCAAAAGCCTATGATAGGATGTGATTCTGTCAATTCTGCTGAAAGAAGTTCGTGCAATTTTCCAAAAATTTCCTTTCCTTTTCCAAAATGAGCAAACACCCCAAGGTGTCTCTATGTCTTCATATAGTTTCTAAAGGGAAGTTTCTTTAAGAAAAGCTATTGAAAGAGAAGTCGGTGCACCAAATTATTGTACAGCTGCTCCACTAAAATGCTTAAGAGGAAGAACACACTGACTGAAAGAAGAGATTATACATTTTTATTTTATTTTATTCATGTTAGTTGCATTGCTTTTCAGATGGTGGTACTGGTCTGGTCATTACTTTGGTTTATGTTGAAATATCTTAACAACTGTTGCTTGAATTGTCATGGAATTTGTCATTCTTTCATGGTAGTTTTCATTTACCACCACCAGAATATAGAATTTAAACTGATTCAGTGACACATCCCAATATCCAGTAAATGGGAAAGTGGTAAATTTTGTGTTCATGTTCATGGTTGCCTCACTAGGATTAATCCTATTGACCTTGATGATCCCTTGAGCCACCTTGAGGTTGATATTTGTGGCTATTGTTGCACTGATTGCTATGGAAATTGGTTCAGACATTTATGTCCCCCTTGAGGTGAATCATAAATCATCCATTTAGTGCCCTCATCTAGTAAAAATCTATCATTATGACACAATAGAAGCTATTGACATTCCCATCAGCTTCAACTGTACTTTGAATTTACTGATGGTTAGCAAAGTGCCAATTTGTCTGGCTGTAGATTATTAGTCTTTTTAATCACAGAAGAAGCAATTATGCTGAATAACATCAGAGAACAGTTACAGAACAGTGTCCTTGCTCAATATCCTCTCTTAAGGGCACTTCAGTGGGTAATAACACTTGAACGGTGGCGATCCTCGGTGTCTGTGTGAATGCTAACCTGATGAGGTCTAGCAGAGCATCAGCGGAGGTCATAACAGGCCCAGAACTGGCATGGTGACCGTCTTTCTCTGAGCCCGTCCCCGGGTGAATGATGAGCACCAGCACGATGCCGACGATGACGGCGATGAAGGTGGTCCACAGGTAGTAGGTGATGGTCAGGACTCCCAGCCGGCCGCTTGCCTTCGTGTCCATAGCGGACAGGCCAGACATAAGACTGGATGGAAAGTAGGATATATGTGATTTGTACTGATAAACTCTTTTTTTGAACTGTAAAATGTTTCTATAATATAGTTTATAAAATAATGGTACCATAATACTAACTGATTGTCAGTCAGTTGAAAAAAAGGTTTGTTTTTGGTCAACTATTAAGTAAAAAAAATTATTTGCTTGTTAGCTTCACAAAGATTTTAATTAGCTTTGAATGAAAAAATTAGATTTTTTAAAGCTTACTAAGAGATGTTACTGAGGTGTACTGGTCGATTGCTCTGAAAACAACATAAAATGCACTAATGAAAGTTGAAAAATGTCTGTTACAACCCTATTTTATGAGAAGGGTTATTTTAGTGACCATTTTCACTTTTTCGGTGTAGATGCTAGAGTTTTCATAATATGGATATCTCATATTAAAATCAGCTAGATGTTAATAAACAGGAGGGAATGATTTGCAACAAATGCATCAGACAAGGATGGAATTCATCATCTCAACACCTTGTCTGAATGTAGCATTAAATCTTTATCAAGTGAGCCTCAGACCTCTCAGGGCTGAAGGAAAATTCTCCCCTAACTATAAAATCTTGTCATTTTCAGCTGAGTTTGGTCCAACACACTCAGCTGAATCTTACCTGGAGGTGATGAGTGGCAGAATCAACATCTTTAACATCCTCATCAGCAGCTCTCCAGGGAAGGAGAAGTAGATCTTAGCCTGTGGGGAAAAGAAACAACTAAACAAGGCTGATACTGGGTATATTTTTGAATTTCAAACAGTTTGTGTAGCGGTTTCTTCCTCCTAAGGACTCACTGCACCACAGAAAGGTCCCGATAGATAAGACATAATGCTATATTACCAGTGCAATTATGTCTGAAACCTTTAAGCATTTGAAAGTATTACTCGTGGGTAAATCACATGTAGCTAATTCTGGAAAATACTATGTTCAAAACATTTTTACTATGTTTCACAGATTCTTTTCGTAGATGAGAAGGTCATGCATTTAAAGGGGCGGCTGCCAACGTACAGGAGTACAATGTGGTACACACTGGACACTAATCATTAATTCAGTCTCTGCCAAAAGGCCTAAGCCCCTTGTTCCACTTAAAGCATCTTACATCACAGTGACTTAAAGTTAGATGTATGCAGTCTTGAAACAGACATTTGTAGGGCTCTAAAGTTGTTCTCGAATACAGAAGGGAAACCTTTGATGGGAAAAAGCGATCATGAAATGTAAAAAAATTACAAATAAAAGAAGGTTATTTTATAAATAACATATACCTTTTGAACCTGCATCACATTGTTAACCACTGTTGAAAGCTAACTTAAAACAGCATTGACCTATAGTCCTGTTTTGAGTTGAAACTGAGCAAATTGTTGCATTTTGTACTGAATAGTGAGAGTGAACCAACCTGGGGATCAAGTCGGCTTCTGAGGTCAGAAAGTCTTATAAAATTCCTTAAATCTAAAAGGAAACTGCAGAATTGGAAACAATCTCTGTGGGTTCATTTTATATGACGTGATTTAGTCTTAGAATAGCTGTCCTTTTTCAATCCACCAGTCACACTCAACAATAACACAGACATTTTTAATGACTTATTTATTACTTTATGTCAATATTTTAGCATTTTATAGTTATTTTATTTTAGCAGCTGATCCGGCAAATAGTGACTCTTTGTCTTGTTTTTTGGCATATAATAGAAGCTTAATTCAAGTTAGTTGTAAGCAAGTTGTTATTGTGTTGCTCTGTCTTGCCCTGTTGCACACATTCTTGTTGTTGCGTGTCTTTTAACATGTACAGCACTTTGACCAACTCCACATGCTATATAAAGACACCTGAAATGTTCTTGATGTGATCTGATAAAAGAAAATTAGAGATTATAGTCACCTAAAGTGGTCCTTCTCTTCTTCTGAGATGACTTTCTGTTTTTACCTGCATCCATGATCACGTTTACATAACTGATTTCGATTACAGCCTCGGTGCAGAACAAATTAGGAGGACAGGCTGACTGATGTCTCATCCAGATTAATTGCACTGTAAAAAGTGTATTTGAGCTGAAATAAAATGCTTTTCGGAATGAATATTATTTAATTTTTTCATTTGGGTCAACAGGTTGCTTTTCTTTATTCTATTAATTTGAAAGTATTCTCTGTCCCTTAAAAAAGAAATGGTAGTCTACTTTAGGTTTAGTAGTCCTTTAGCTTTAAGTGTCTGACATCCATGTTTCTTTGTTTTTCTTCAAGTAGGATTCCAGATTAAAGAAAAGGAGCAAACAATAAATCTAATGAGAAATTTGTGTTTTAGATTTTGGGCAAACCAAGTACTTAAGTTGAAACACTGGAAACTTTAAGCTGACTATACCTCAAATCAAGTTGAAGCAAGAAGAATCAGATAATTTAGGTACATCTAACCTAAATTAGTGAATAAACTTAATTCATTTGCATATTATCAGTTGAAGCAACTCATTCAGGTTGGTTCAACTATTCTCAGTGTAGTTTAATATAATCAAATCCTAGAAGATCCAAATCCAGTCACTTAACCTCTGGCTGAATTTCTTTCTTTCCATCCACCCCTACCTGTGTGGAGAGATTGAGTGATCGGAGTAAAAACCCCAGCACACAGCCAGTCACCACGGCGAAGACCGACAGTGTCAGCAGACCATTCCTCTTGCAGTAGTCCTTCACGTACGCCCTGATTTTCAACGACAGCAGATGTTTGCACGGTGACTTCAACCATTCCATCATGATTCAGGCTCAGTCTAAAACCCAGCAGGCCCCCCCACCCCCCTGAAGTAAGCACAGATATCCGGATCTCTTAGCGAGTATGGGAAATCAGCGTGTATCCCACAAGATCCGAGTCCTACGAACAAGCCGGCGACTCTGATCAGATGTGGATCCTGTCTAACACTGAGAAGCTCGCCCAGTCTGAGGGAGGAAGTGATGACTGAGTGATTCCCAGTAAAGCATTCCCTAAAAGGATTATCCCTATCCCATGCAAACAGAGTCTCCTTCGCAGCTACTCAGACTTATTAAGGAGGCTAAAGCTAGACTTCGCTGCTGATTAATTCCTCCATTCATAGATCATTATGAGCTACTGATGCTATTCACAAAATCAGGTGCACACACCTTGACATTAGCTCTCGTGTCATCATAGCAACTTTTACTGACCTTACAAGACAACATTTATTGAAAATACTGAGAAACGTGTGCAATCTAAACAAAATAAAAGCTGATTTAAACTGCTGTTTAAATGATCACTAATATAGCTGTTGCTTTCTAGGGACTGAAAATGAGGATCTGTTTTGATTTGTGTGCTGAATAGGCAGGATTGCCAGAGGCCAAAGGTAAGACACTAGTCCTCTGTGTTCAGGAATTTAAAGTATACTCTGACACTTTGCTGCCCTTTAACATGGCCATGACATTTGGCTGTGTCATCTGTTCAACGGTCAGGAAGAGTCCAGAGAGGCCTTAACGTTTTAGCCTGTAGATAAAGCCCTGTTGGCTCAGAGAAAACAGCCTCAAATGAAGTGGGATGTATGATGTGACCCCTGCAGGCCTTTTGAGCAGAACGTGTTTGACCACTGCTGCAAAAACAGAGTGCACACTGTGTAGTTCTGCTGTCATTTAAGTCAAATAAAAGGTTTATAAGGTGATATAAGAGCTGACTGTATATAATATTAAAATTAATCCAAGGGAAGAATGTGATTTTATTTTAAATGCAGAGACATGAAGCTGTTAGCAGAAATTGTGGCATGCCATTGTCGTCAGCCGTCCCCGTTGTCCTTCTATTCTCGTGTGTTGTTTGCATGCCTTGTTAATTCTGGTGTCAACTGACGTCCGCTTACATCAGAGAGTCCATGCTGACCTGGGAAGACATCCAGACCTGACTCTTTCCAGTACAACAATGTCTGCCCACGTCAACTGAAGTCAATCCAATAACATTTAATCCTTGTCTTGAACAATGCACACAGGGAGAACAGTGAATGGTGCAAAAGGGACGCACATACTTAGAAGCACTGATCTCTCTGTGAGTCTTGACTTCTAATTCAGACAGCCTACATTTCCATCCAAGCCAAGATGGCCGTTAACAATCTCCCAAATTTAAATGATGCTTATTTAAATTTCAATTGGTTATATTGGGTGTTTTTATAGTAACACTGTGTGGTAGTGTGAAGAGGGTCACTTGTATTGAATCTACAGAGAATTACATTGAGATTTTGCAACAGAGCAAGGAAGTGTGTTAAGCTTTTAGCCTTTCTAATGGTACTGTTTAATGTCACTGCTGACATAAGGTTGTCATCATGTAGTTCTTTATTGCAAAAAAGCTCTAAAGACCCAGTTATCTGCACCCAGACAGTTAGCGTGTACAGCCACAATAACAGGCTTTCACTAGCAATGCTTGCATGCCGGTGTTTAATTGCTCTGACATGATTTACTGTATTCAGTTATCGTGTTCCTAAATACAAAGAACACCTGCAGCTGCTGAGAACATCAGCAGGTATTTGGTTGTAAAAGAAACTACTGAACATATCAAATGTTTGATGGGAAAACCCACAGGGGTCACCAAAGGTCATGAAGCGTCTCTAAAGACAACCTCATGGTGGCACAAGAGGTAAAAAAGATCACTAAAATCATCTGCAGGAGACCATGAGTGCCTGTGGGAAGCTGGACAGATGAAGATGCAAGAACAGCAGCACATTAACGACCAGATGAAGGTGGGACTAAGACTTATGGTGATTGTGGTTTCTGCTGTGCTCATTAAAAGGTGTCAGTCTAAAGTTATTCATGTCTTGGGGTGAAAGCAACATGCAAATATTAGTTCCATTACCTTAATTTTAAATGAAAATGAAAAGATTAATACCAAACAGAAAGGATATCTTCTCCCTATGTGATGCATTAATCATGATGTCATTACAGATTTTTAAGGATGTTGTTTCTGAACTGATAAAAATGAGCCTGAAAGATGTAGTATGTTGTGTCGGTGAATGTGAGTAAGTAACTTAAACTTGGTGAGGTTCCTGTCAGCTCTGTGTTCAGTGGTCTGTGTCAGAGTTTCTTCCTCTTCAACAGCTGCACTTGGTTCCTGCTGTAACAGTTCAGAGTCTCTGCAGTCTGACTGAGGAGGTTTTTGTACGACCATAAATCACTGTGTGAACCCTACGCCGTTGTGATCACTCATACAGTAGTAAACTGCTGCATCTTCAGTCTGAACTCCAGTGATGGTCAAAGAGAAATCAGTGCTTCTTCCACTGCCACTGAATCGAGCCGGTGTTCCAGAAAGACGTACGTTTAAATGTCTTATAAGGGGCTTTGGAGTTTCTCCAGACTTCCGTTGATACCAGAAAACACATAAATTTACACCACCACAAATGTAAACCGGAGTGCTAACTTTACAGGTCAGAGTGACAGTGGATCCTGGAGTAAATGTCACTACTGGAGGTTGAGTCACAGTCACCTGACTGCTGCATCCTGCAAACACAAACAAATTATTCATTTATTATCACAAATAAATGAGACAAAAGGCAGAAGATCATGTCTGAAATGTTGCTGAATGAATGAACCTGTAAAACAGCAGCAGAGCAGCGTCCAGATGAGGATGGAGATGAGAGTCATGGTGGTTGTGCTTTCTGCTGTGTTGACTGACAGATGTGAGTCCTGCAGTGTTGAACTCACAGGACTATAAACCTTCTCACTTCACATCAGCTGATGATGCAAAGCCTCCTCTCTATGGAAATGATTTCTCTGCTGTCAACACACTGAAGGCAACGTGGGACACAAAACCAGGAGAAACACTGTTTGGATTTACACTAAATATCATCTCAATGGAACAGAGGAAAATATATCCAAAATATATTTGAGCATTTTCAACATTTGGATTCAAATTGTGCCAGGGTGGTTGGTATAAGTCTTCTTCTCTTGTTTTTCTTTAATACTTATGTTCATTTAACATTATTAACTTTTAAAGGTTTATTGTCGTAGTTTGACTCATTGCTTTTGTAAGCATTCTGTTTTATAGTCTTTTAAATTGTTATATTACAGGGAAAATTCACAGTTGTCCCTCAACTCTCAGATGTTTCCATAAAATCATGAAAATTATCTTAAATTATGAAACAATTTAAATCTGCTCAAGGTAATCATTTTGTACATGAAAGAAAGAAGAAAACTGTCAAGTTTTATTGAGGAAAAAGTACATTTTCGGTACTTAGATGCTTGTTCTCAGTGCAGGAGGTTTTTGTACGGCCACTCAATGAGTTTGTATCACTGTGGTACACTTTTGGTGGAGGAACCAAACTCATCATTGACTGTGAGTACCAGACATTTTTTCCTCTGTGCAAAATTGAGCATTGATATATATTTATTTAAATGTTTTTCCAAATGTGATAAAATTCAGAGAATATTGCTGATGTTGAATTTTCAGATTTACAGAGAGAAGTTGGTCTTACTGTCTGAGAAGAAGAATACTCATTCAGTATCACAAATTACAAAATTAACAACTATATATATATTTTGACCATTAATGTTGCAATAATACCATGAATTAATTTTTGCTTTTTAAACATTTTAGGGTAAAATTTTTCGGAGCAAAATCTTTCCAACTGTTACCTGAATTTTTCGACACTTTTGTTGCTTTATTTTAAAAAGAATAAGAAACAATTTTTAAAAATGAAACTCTGATATGGATTTCTGTCCAATAAATATAATTTTAGCGGTAAATGCAGATCAACTGTGTTCACGGTTCAGTCATTTCAGTTTGAAGGAAGTGAAAGAGACAGATGACAAAGTCTCAACTGTTTTCACATCAGTGTTTCAACTCTGTCAGTTTGAACATCAGAAAACCGTCACAGGAATGAAGTTATTCACTGTCACACGTTATCAAACACATCTGATCATGTCATCAATAATCTCCATTGATGAATCTTTTACTTATTTCCTCTTGAATCATGAGTCTGATGGTTTGATGCTGAGTGATTTATGGTGCAACAGTAAAACAAGTTGTCGTGTTTTATTGGATCAGACTCATGAAATGAGCAGTGTGTGATTTCTCCTGATTCCCAGCCTTCATTGTGACTCCTGTGTGTTGTCTCCCCCCTCTCCTCCCCCTCTCTCCCCTCCAGTGGGTGTGGTGCGCCCCACCCTGACCGTCCTCCCCCCCTCCACACAGGAGGTGCAGCAGAGCAGTGCCACACTGGTGTGTCTGGCCAGCGGGGGCTTCCCCTCAGCCTGGAGGCTGGGCTGGAAGGTGGGGGGCAGCAGCAGGTCCTCAGGGGTGTCACACAGCCTGGAGGTCCTGGGGAGGGACGGCCACTACAGCTGGAGCAGCACCCTGAGCCTCCCTGCAGACCAGTGGAGGAAGGCGGGCTCAGTGAGCTGTGAGGCCAGTCTGGATGGACACAGTCCTGTCAGTCAAAGCCTGGACCCTGAGAGCTGCTCAGAGTAGAGCTTCAGCAACAGCTGCTGTGTGGAGATGATGCTTGTGAGATCTTCATCAAGCTGCACATCTCCTCTCTTCTCACATTTCTGCCAGTTCATTGCAACTTTTATGTTAATTCAGTGATGTGAAACTGATCTTATTCATGTTCTGCTTCATATCTCTTAACCAAAGGCCTAAAATAAAAGTGCAGTTTAAACCTAATCATTGTCTTTTTTATTTATTTTGCAACATATTATTCATGCATCATATCTCGTATTTCCATCACACTCCTGTTCAACATCCAGTGAGATTTCAATTACTGGTTTTATTACAGGCATAAATATAACGTGCATAATATAATATCTGAATTTTTCAAATGCTATGACCACATTATGCTGATGCTATATGTGCTGACAAATTAAAACATAACAAAATACTGTTATCTGTGTCCTTCAGTGGACTCATTAACAAGCACAAAAAAGAGAAGTTTTAATGATCCACATCTAATTTAAAATTACATGTAAGATGCGGAATATCTTCTGGTTTTTATTTAGATTCACTGTGTTTCTGCTTGATCACTCTTGTGTTGTGTTCACTGAACCAGTTTTTCTCATCACTGTCAACCTTCTGCACCTGCAGCCTTCAGTTAAACTGTGGGAGGTTTTTGTACGACTCTATATCACTGTGTGAACACTTCACCATTGTTTATTGCATGAACACTCTTACAGTAGTAAACTGCTGCATCTTCAGTCTGAACTCCAGTGATGGTCAAAGAGAAATCAGTGCTTCTTCCACTGCCACTGAATCGAGCCGGTGTTCCAGAATGACGCACGTTTAAATGTCTTATAAGGGGCTTTGGAGTTTCTCCAGACTTCCGTTGATACCAGAAAACACATAAATTTACACCACCACAAATGTAAACCGGAGTGCTAACTTTACAGGTCAGAGTGACAGTGGATCCTGGAGTAAATGTCACTACTGGAGGTTGAGTCACAGTCACCTGACTGCTGCATCCTGCAAACACAAACAAATTATTCATTTATTATCACAAATAAATGAGACAAAAGGCAGAAGATGATGTCTGAAATGTTGCTGAATGAATGAACCTGTAAAACAGCAGCAGAGCAGCGTCCAGATGAGGATGGAGATGAGAGTCATGGTGGTTGTGCTTTCTGCTGTGTTGACTGACAGATGTGAGTCCTGCAGTGTTGAACTCACAGGACTATAAACCTTCTCACTTCACATCAGCTGATGATGCAAAGCCTCCTCTCTATGGAAATGATTTCTCTGCTGTCAACACACTGAAGGCAACGTGGGACACAAAACCAGGAGAAACACTGTTTGGATTTACACTAAATATCATCTCAGTGGAACAGAGGAAAATATATCCAAAATATATTTGAGCATTTTCAACATTTGGATTCAAATTTTGCCAGGGTGGTTGGTATAAGTCTTCTTCTCTTCTTCTTCTTTAATACTCATGTTCATTTAACATATTTAACGTTTAAAGGTTTATTGTCGTAGTTTGATTCACTGATTTTGTAAACATACTGTTTCACAATCTTTCAAAAGAATATATTACAGGTAAAATTCACAGTTTCCCCTCAACTCTCAGATGTTTCCATAAAATCATGAAAATTATCTTAAATTATGAAACAATTTACATCTGCTCAAGGTAATCATTTTGTACATGAAAGAAAGACAAAAACTGACAAGTTTTATTGAGGAAAAAGTACATTTTCGGTACTTAGATGCTTGTTCTCAGTGCAGGAGGTTTTTGTACGGCCACTCAATGAGTTTGTATCACTGTGGTGCACTTTTGGTGGAGGAACCAAACTCATCATTCACTGTAAGTATCACAATTTTCTCATTTCTACCATATAAAACATGTTTCAAAGTTCTGCATCAGGATCTGATAAAACAAGAGTTTGTTTTACTGATAATTTGTGTTTTGTAGATTTTTGTGATCATTTATCATCATGACTGAAATCACAAATGTGGCATGAAAAAAGCACAAACAATTAAATTATGAAAATATAACATTTCTTGTATTGTAGATGATCAAAATATGATAAACAATTAGAATTTTTACATTTTCATTTGGAATTAATCGTGTACAATTTATACCAACAAATGAAATCATGAGGTAGTTTATATTGTAATTTTTAATATTGAATCTTTGGATACAAAACCTGATGTACATGTTGACAAAGAATAAATTTAAATGTGTATTAATATTAACAGTAGTTTGAGTTTTGAGCTGCTTATTTTCAGGTGGTGAGAAGGAAGTGAAACAAACAGATGACAACGTCTTCAACTGTGTGCAGACATTTCATTTCTTTCATCAAGAAAGTCGTTGAGGCGATAAATCCCTGTCAGTGTTTATTACATTTACACCTGAGTTATGTGACACATTTTGGTGTCAGTCTTTGGCATTTTTCATGAGACACACAGTTGAAGATTCACACTTGAAAAGTCAAAGTTACATCAATAATTAGATGATTTTTGTTAGTAAAAACCCTGATTTGCGTCCATGTGTGGCCTCCTCTCCTCTGTCTCATCACAGCATCCTGCTCACAGCTGATCCACAGTCATGTTAACCTCTGTCATGTATCATCAGAGTCTGTCTGTCTGTCTGTCTGTCCTACAGTGGAAGTCAATGTGTCCTCCTGTGTCTCTGCTCTCCCCTCCAGCTGGCCCCATGGTCAGGCCCTCAGTCTCTCTGCTCCCTCCCTCCTCTGAGCAGCTCTCCGGAGGCTCGGCCACGCTGGCCTGCCTGCTGAGCGGCTACTCTCCTCAGGGAGCCGTGGTGAGCTGGGAGGTGGACGGGACGGAGGTGACAGAGGGGGTCCTGAGCAGCTCCGAGGAGGAGAAGAGCGGACGCTACAGCAGCAGCAGCACCCTGAGCCTGAGCCAGGAGCGCTGGATGAAAGGAGAGCAGTACTCCTGCCATGTCCTCCATCATGACCACAGGCAGAGCCGCTCCCTCCACAGGAGCCAGTGTCAGGACTAGAGGGAGCAGCTGAAGCCCAGGACAGGAGCTCTGTGTGGGGGGAGCAGGAGGAGCACAGCTGCTGCTCTCATCACTGTCACTTGGAATGTTTGTAGAGGAAACTCAAGCTTTGTGTGACAGACACCAACACTGCTGTAAAGTGTTGGACAGCAGGAATTTAGAGAATAAAGTGTGCAGCTCAACAGCTTTATGTGACTTTGCTTCATAACTGTCATGTTGATGTTTCTGGCTAATAAAGTTTGCATGAAGAAATAAGATGATGAAGTGTTTTGTCCTCTTTTCTCATGATGAGTAATTAAAACTTGCCCCTTTGTTTCTGACAAAGAATGAGAACAGATGTTGAAGATTTTTAACACTTTTTGAAACAAACTTTTACAGAAACAAGACAGTATATTTCTGATTTTCTCATGTTCTGCTTCATATATTATTGTAACAATGCCCAAACTTGAACAAGAGCATGAAATCAATGTGCAATTTTTAATAAATTACTGTATTTGTATGTCTTTGTATTACAGTATATCTTTATGCACATGCAATCAGGCTTGGTATATTAAATTTTCAGCTTTTCATTAACATGCAATGAGACTTCCTTCATTAGTTTGACAGAATGTATCAATATAGTATGAAGGAAAAAGTACAACATCTTCCTGTGAAATGTGACCACTTGTATCTTAATACCAATGTACTGGTCAGTGTCAACAAATGGAAACACTATGTTCTCATTGATGACAATTTCGTTCTTGAATATACAGAATATAATATTTAAATTTAAGTTTAAATTAAGGCCCTCATTTAAGTTATTTAAGTTAAAGCTACATAGAAACATTGCTCATTTTTTTTCTTTTTTTGTCAGTGGACTCATTCTCGCAACAATCAATAGTTAAAAATACAGGATTTATGTTATATATATTTCAGTTCAAGCTGCATGTAAGAAACTGAGTTTTATTTTGCTTCATTGTGTTTCTGCTTGGTGACTCTTGTGTTGTGTTCACTGGACCAGTTGTCCTCATCACAGTCTCTTCACCAACCCTCTGCACCTGCAGTCAAACTGAAGGAGGTTTTTGTACGACCATAAATCACTGTGTGAATGCATCATCACCATGGTAGCCGAGACAGTAATAATCTCCAACATCTTCAGCCTGAACACCACTGATGGTTAAAGTGTACTGAGAACCAGATCTACTGCCTCTGAATCTAGACGGAGTTCCTGAGAAGAGGCTTGATGCTTTGTATATCAGAAGTTTAGTAGGTTGTCCAGGTTTCTGAAGGTACCAACTGAGATCAGCACCAATATCTGAACTTCCTGTGGCACTGATGGTCACAGTCCCACCAAGACTGACAGACTTGGATTTGTCAGTCTGAGTCAGAAAACTGTTGGCAGAAGTCTCTGAAATAAGAAACAAAATTCAGACCTTGAGGAGAAATGATTGTTTGCTCACAACATGGAGCATCACTTTAGATTATCAGAGTAAGAAGAAGACAACATAGAAAATCCAATGGGTGAAACTATGAAAGGAACAGACAGAAAATATGGCAGATATGTTTTCAAATTGTCTCACCGTGACTCAGAAAACCCAACATGACAATCAGAGTTACTGGAAACATCATCCTGATGCAGTTGTTCAGTGTGAGTGCATGAAAACAGTCCAGAGTCTCAGTGACAGAAGAACTTAAACTGAGGAGCAGCCAAGCATAAAAATCATGCAAAACACATTTCTGCACACCTGTCCATGTGAAACTGAAAGCCGAGAGGATGAAAGATACATCTCCCTGTGGACTGATGGAGCACATTTAGAAACTTCTTACTTTCTGTTCCCCTCTCAGTGCTGAGTCTGTCTTTGCAAAGCTGCCTGAAAGCCTTTGTTCTTATATGTAGGTGTAAGCTGCCCTCTGCTGACAGGCAAGGTTCAGAACAACTCCATACTGATGCATCCATGTTCACATATTCCAGCTGTGTGATCAAGATGCTTCATTTCTGAAATTAGAAACAACAACAATCTTCATTCAATCAGTGACTATGGTTGTAATTTAGCTTCATTCTTCTCAGACTGGTATTTTCAACAAATGATGTCGTCTTACACTCCTAGTTCCCTTTACCATCAGTGTTAAATTTGATATATGAAGCAGAGCAGCAGTAGCCTTTAGCATCTATTCACCTAAACCTCTCAAGTATAAACTGATCATTTACAGTTGCATGAATTATCATTGAAATCCCTGAAAATGCTCAAAAAAATAATATGTAGTCTAATTAAAACTGAGCAAACTCCATCTGCTGTTGAAGAACAACAAGAAGCTGTTACATGAAATCTGAGAACAACAGTCAAAAGCAACATGAACATTTTAGTTTCTCTGTTTTTATCTTTTCAAAGATGTTCTGTCCTCACCAGATGTAACGATATCTAGCTACGACAGACAGTGCACATGAGATTTCAGTTGCTCCAAAATCTCTTTATTTTAAACTGTAAAACTGCAACACACAAAAACACAGCAGTCAGAGTGTGAATTACAAATACATGACTTGAACAAAAAGACATCCACACGCCACACCCCACAACAAACCATCATCAGGGCTTCCCCAACTCTGAATTTGTTGACCAATTTAACTATTGGAATTAGCCTGACTAGCATCAGAAAAGTCCGCTAGCTTAAATGCTAAAAAATGCTAACACTTCCAAACTGTCACCATAAAACTTGCATTTACTTAAAATAACTTCTTAAAACTGAAATTTCTGACTTTTAACTTACTTATAGGTTCCTATGTAAGATTGTATTCAATTTAAACTTAAACTTACAGCCTTATGTGGGCCAAGACGATGCGGGAACGACTGCTCTTCGACCATGACAGTTACACTGAACTTCCTGTACTGAGCTTCCTGGAGTGAACATAAAACTCGCCACAAGTGGGCACTGCGAGCCCACACAAAGGAAACTTATCTTTATATTACACTAGTCATCACACTCCCCGCCTGGTATAAACACTTTATACCATTTAAACTAATCAGTCTTTCTTCCACTGTTTGGAGAGAGCAACAGAATGAGTTGAGTTACAGGTCGAAGATAGACACGTGGAGACCCTTGTTTTACCACTTTTACCTTCACCTTTCTGATCCTTTTGTCTTCACTTGGGATGCACTTAGTAATGAGTCCAATGGGCCATTCGTTGCGCTTCACCAGATCATCCTTTACTAAGACAACATCTCCTTCTTGGATTTTGTCCTTGTCATGAGTCCATTTATTTCTGACTTGTAGAGTTGACAAATATTCTTGTCTCCAGCGTTTCCAAAAAGCATCTGCGAGACTTTGAACATGTTGCCATTGCTTCCTGTACATATCCTTAATGTCATATGACCCTTCTGGAGCAGGAGCAGCTCCTGCCTTTTGAGTTAGGAGCATGGAAGGGGTCAAAACGGTTGGAGTGTCTGAATCTGTGGTGATGGGAACTAATGGGCGGGCATTAATGATAGCCATAACTTCCGCCATTAACGTTGCGAGGACTTCATGCGTGAGGCGAGTAGGACTTGACTGCAGTAACATGGCGTCAAGAATGCGGCGAGCAATGCCTATCATCCTTTCCCACGAACCACCCATATGTGATGAGTGGGGGGTGTTAAAGGTCCACGTGCAGCCTTCTTTACTCAAGTAGTCTTGGATTTCTGAGTCGTCAGATCTGATTTTCAACTCTTTACAAGCCCCAATAAAGTTAGTTCCACGGTCTGATCTGAGAACTTTGGAAGGGCCTCTGACAGCAAAAAACCTTCGCAGGGCTTTAATGAAGCTTGAGGTGGACATAGACTCGATGACCTCAATGTGAACAGCGCGTGTGCCTAGGCAACTGAATAAAACTGCCCAGCGCTTGCTTTCTGCACTACCACCCCTTGTCCTGCGGGTGACAACAGTCCATGGCCCAAAGACGTCTAAGCCCACCCTAGTGAATGGAGGCTCCATAACAAGACGGTCCTCAGGTAGGTCAGCCATTTTCTGATCAGCAGGTCTACCTCTAAGCTTGCGACATGTGACACACTGATGGATTACACTCGAGACTAGTTTTCTGGCACCAATTATCCAAACACCTGCAGATCGTAGAGCTCCCTCTGTGAGGTGGCGACCTTGGTGAGCGACAGCTTGGTGATAATGTCTCACAAGCAGAGTTGACACATGATGCTTTTTTGGAAGTATCAGTGGGTACTTTTCGTCATATGGAAGATCAGCTAGGGATGTGCGACCTCCTACTCTTAACAGCCCACTTGAGTCTGTGAATGGATTTAGAGTCCACAATGGGCTTGGTTTCGAGATTTGCTCCCCTTTATGCAACTTCTTTATATCCTCTCTGAATGCACATTGTTGAACACTTGCAATGACTGTCAGTTTAGCCTGAGTTTGCAGATTTGTGGTGTTTGGGTCTGTAGCTTTTGTTTTGATTCTGGCTACTGTGATGAGTTTTTTCATACCCCTTATGAGATGTTCCCACGACGAGAATCTTTCGAAGCGGTGCGAGCTGAGAGGTTTGTTGCTAACTTGAGTAGCGCAGACGGTGACGTCTTGGCGAATCTCTGCATCTTGTTCTGGATCGACAAGTTTGAAGTTGTTTGCATCCGGTGTACGAGGCAAATCTGACAGTTCTCTTGTCAGGAAAGGTGGTCCAGTGAACCAGCAGGTTTGGGGCAATAGAAGTGCTGTTATTGGACGTGTAGCAATGTCTGCCGGGTTGGTTTCTGATGAGACATGATGCCACTGTGATGGCACAGACGACTTTCTGATTCTCGAGACTCTGTTTGATACATAGACATAAAACCTTCTTGAGGTGTTGTAGATGTAACCCAGCACGATCTTACTGTCTGTGTAGAACTTGACAGCGTGCAGGTTAATGTCTATTTCTTGAGATATGAGTTCTGCCATTTCCACACCAAGGACGGCTGCACACAGCTCAAGACGTGGGATAGTGTGCGCTGGCCTTGGTGCTAGTTTCGATTTCCCCATGACAAATCCAGTGAAGTACTGTCCATACTCATCTTGAACTTGTATGTAGGCGACAGCTGCTATAGCTGTTGATGAAGCGTCGCTGAAGACACAAAGTTCTCTGTGTTGCATTGAGGAGAGAGACAATGGCACATACGATCTGGGGATGTTTATGTGCTCTAGCTCCAGAAGTGAATCTTTCCATGCAGTCCATAGCCTTTCTTTGTCAGGGGACAAGGGATCATCCCAGTCGCATGGTTCGGTGATGAGTTCTCTAATGAGTGCTTTTCCCTGTACAGTTATAGGTGCAACAAAACCCAAAGGGTCGTACAAACTATTAACAGTAGATAGTACACCCCTTTTGGTGAAGGGTTTTTCCTCTTTGCACACTCGGAAAGTGAAAGTATCCGAATCAAGACTCCAGCTGATGCCTAAACTTCTCTGAACAGGCAACGGGTCACTGTCGAGGTTGAGACTTTTAATGTCTTTTGCCAAGTCACTTGTGGGGAATGCCTCCATAACTTTGCTGCTGTTTGAAGCGATTTTGTGTAGGCGCAGATTTGACTCGGCCAACATTTTCTGTGTATTTTGTAGGAGAGTGACAGCTTCCAGTTCTGTTGGTAGTGAGATAAGACCGTCGTCCACATAAAAGTTCCTGGTGACAAACTGTGATACATCCTTGCCATGTTCCGTCTCTCCTACCTCAGCTGCTTTGCATAGCCCGTAGATGGCGACAGAAGGAGAGGGCCGATTCCCAAACACATGAACTTTCATGCGGTACTCGATAATCTCCGCTGTGATGTCATTGTCTTTGTGCCACAGGAATCGCAGATAATTGCGATGGTCTTCTCTCACTTTGAAACAGTAGAACATTTGCTCCACGTCTGCTGTTACTGCAATAGGCTCTCTGCGGAATCTGATGAGCACTCCTAGCAAGGCATTGTTAAGATCTGGGCCACTCAAGAGGACGTCGTTGAGTGCTAAACCCTCATGTTTGGCGCTTGAGTCAAAAACCACACGAATTTGATTGGGTTTCCGCGGATGGTACACCCCAAACATAGGGAGGTACCAACACTCTTCATCAGGCTGCAAGGGAGGTGCAATTTCTGCTTGCTGATTGTCTAGGATTTTCTGCATGAACTGTAGGAAGTGCTCTCTCATTTCAGGTTTTTTGTCAAGACTGCGTTTGAGTGTGAAGAGTCTCTTTAAAGCTTGTTCTCTGTTGTTTGGTAGAGCTCGTCTGGGTGTCACAAATGGAAGGGGCGCAACCCAGCTGTTTGTTTCATCCTGGTACATTTCATTTTGCATTATTGTGAGAAACTGTGCATCTTGTTGTGAAGGTGCTAACATTTCATCATCTTCTCTTCTGAAGAAGACTGTATCCCCAAGATTGCCTGTGTGTTTTGTTCGGTACATATCTGCGAAATTTTGAGTTTCATCTGTTCTCTTTATCCTTTTCTCTTTTACTTGAAGGACGTTAGAGCAGGGACTTAGATACGATGGACGTCCGTTTTGCAAGGTGTTAGTTTTGTAAGCTGTGACAGTAACTGGTTTGTGAGCGCCGCTTATGCATACGTCACCCACAATGACCCAGCCAAGGTCAAGACGTTGAGCGAATGGTGCATTACTGGGACCATTGGATTGCTCTCTAACCTTGTGCAGCCTCAGGATGTCTCTTCCTAGCAGCAGAAGGATCTGTGCATTTGGATCCACAGGATGAATCTTGTGTGAGAGCGCCTTCAAATGTGGGTGGTGTTGGGCAACTTCAGGTGAAGGTATTTCTGAGCGATCCTCTGGGATCATGTCACATTCTAGCATAGAAGGCAGCGGGACTTTAACTTGACCATCAATGGACTCAATAGTAAAGTTTTTAGCTTTTCTCCCATTTACTTCCATGACGCCTGAACATGTCTTCAAAGTATACATCTCGGTGCCTTCATTTACTCTGAAGATTTCAAAAAAGTCTGAGCGAGCAAGTGACTGATTACTCTGTTCATCCATGACCGCATACAAGTTTATCGCCTTCTCTCTTTGTCCTGTTGGATAAACTTTAGCGAGACATATCTTCGCACAGGACCTAGGACTACGCTGTTTCCCACATACCTCAGTGCACATTGTAGTAGCAGAGACGGGTGGTAGACTTGATTCAGGCTCCCCGCCGTGCTGTTCCACATCTGCCGGTGGTTTGAAGTCGGATGAAGGAGGTCCTGGATGCAGAGCTGTATTGTGCCTTTCACTCTGACATTCTTTGCATGTGACTTTGATAGGACAGTTTTTAGCTTGGTGTTTACTTGATGCACAGCACTTGAAGCATATCTTTTTTTCCTTCAAATATGATTTTCTCTCTTCAAGAGGCTTGCTGCGAAAGCTGCGACATTTTCTGAGAGGATGTGGCTTCTTATGCAGAGGACATTCCTTGTCCGGTTCTTCACTTGCTTCTGTTAAGTCAGTACCTTGTGCTATTTTAGTCTTTTTCACTGATATCATTGGGCGAGTACTGCTTTTAACTGGTTTGTCATACTTGGGCTGAGTTGCTGATAGAAAAAGGAAGCTAGGGTCATTTCTTATGCGTGCCTGCTCTTGCACAAATCTTGAGAAGATAGAAAAGGGTGGAATGTCACACTATGATCTACCTTGTATTTATATGCATGCGAGATCCACTTCTCTTGTAAAGAATATGGCAACTTCTCTATTATAGAATTAACTCCCCGAGCTGTATCTAGGAAGGCTAGCCCTGGAGAATAGCCCTCTGACTTTGCTAGTTCAAGTTCTAGTAAGAGGTCCCCTAACTCTATCAATTTAGTATTGTCTCTGGAGGTAATTCTAGGAAAGTCCTCAATCTTCTTAAAGAGGGCGTGCTCGATTACCTCAGGTGCACCGTACATTTCTTCCAGGCGCTGCCACACCATGTCGAGAGCAGCAGGTGTGTTGTTGATTAGAGCCGCACTGATTCTCTTTGCTTGTTCAGTTGACTTTGGCCCAAGCCACTTCATCAGGAGGTCTAGCTGTTCTTTGGATGACAGGGCTAACTCTGCAGTGACGTTTAGAAAGGATGCTTTCCAGCCACGATAATTTTGTGCATTGTCATCAAATTTCTGCATAGTGCCTGTAATAAGTTCACGTCTCATTAGATACTTGGCTACATCACTCACGTTTGATGTCAGCTGAGCGCTGGGAGGACATGAACTAGATGGCTGATGCTGGTAGTTTGCAGTTGGGTACGTAGTGCGAGGATTGGGGGTTGATACAAGGTTGTAAGAGAGGGGATTTTGTTGCTCCAGTGTTTGCTGGGGTTGAAGATTTGTAGTTTCTGCTTGGTAGAAAGGGTTTGTGCTTGATATTGGAGGCTGTGTTGATGCTTGGTTGTCTAGCTGGAAGATTTGACTATCAATGTAGTTTTGAACCTTTTGCCTGGAGTCCACTGAGCTGTTGGAAGAAGGCTCTTGGCAGAGTGGTTGCAAATCTTCATATTGAACCGCTGCCTCTAGGATGTTTGCTTCCGCCGCTGCAGCTGCTGCTTCTTTCCTTACCTTTAATATGTGCAGTTGAGCTTGTATATGAGCTTGTTGCTTTATGGCTTCAGCTTCCTCTTCCGCATAGGCCAACTGCGCTTGTGCAGCCCCAGCTTTGGCTCTCGCTTTGAGTGCTGCAACGCTTGCTGATGACCTCGTGGACCGCTTGGAGGAACCGGAACAACGAGACCTTGTTTCCCATAGCTCTCCTTGACTGTCAGACTGGCGGCTTCTCTGGGGACTTTGGAGACGAGCATCTGATGGCTGCAGCATGATGACTGGGTGGCTGAAGTAACAGCTTCTGGCGCCGTCTGCTGATTATAAGGCTTTTTACTGTTCTGTCCTCACCAGATGTAACGATATCTAGCTACGACAGACAGTGCACATGAGATTTCAGTTGCTCCAAAATCTCTTTATTTTAAACTGTAAAACTGCAACACACAAAAACACAGCAGTCAGAGTGTGAATTACAAATACATGACTTGAACAAAAAGACATCCACACGCCACACCCCACAACAAACCATCATCAGGGCTTCCCCAACTCTGAATTTGTTGACCAATTTAACTATTGGAATTAGCCTGACTAGCATCAGAAAAGTCCGCTAGCTTAAATGCTAAAAAATGCTAACACTTCCAAACTGTCACCATAAAACTTGCATTTACTTAAAATAACTTCTTAAAACTGAAATTTCTGACTTTTAACTTACTTATAGGTTCCTATGTAAGATTGTATTCAATTTAAACTTAAACTTACAGCCTTATGTGGGCCAAGACGATGCGGGAACGACTGCTCTTCGACCATGACAGTTACACTGAACTTCCTGTACTGAGCTTCCTGGAGTGAACATAAAACTCGCCACAAGTGGGCACTGCGAGCCCACACAAAGGAAACTTATCTTTATATTACACTAGTCATCACAAAAGATATGCTACTTCTTCAGCTAATTGTAGACAATGCAAATGCATAGAATGAACCATACACCTGTTTGTGATATTATCAAAATCTATTCCTTTGCAGGTTGTTGTTGCAGCATTAAAATTCTATCGATGCACAAATGCATCTGTAATAATGATTATATTATTAGGTAGCTTTCTCTTAGCCATCAGCTGCTGTTTCAAGATGAATAATCTTTTCAGTTATCCTACATTTCTTTGTTCAGTTTCAGTAACTCTACTCAACTAATTGTCAAAAACAACATGTGGGAAGCAAGAAGATGCAAAAATAAATCTGAAATATCACACACAATATTGCTCATAGTGTTGTAAATGGTGATGAAATTGAAGATGAAGTAATTACGCTGAGTAATTTCATAATTTCCCACAGATAGATAGCTTGATGTTTACCAAAAACACAGTGCATTACATTGAAGTCAGTAAACCTGCATATTCTCATGAACAGATTCTCATAAACCTGCAGAAGAAAAGAAAAAGAAATATAAACAGTATACTCACAGATACAGTGTTGTGTAAAATGTAAGAAGTACTGTCACAAGATCTGACATATAACACAGAAAAATGATTGTATTTAACTATATAACAACTATCAAACACTTCAAACGACAGCATTGATTAAAAATCATGTTTATATCCAATATTTTGTGAAAGTCATGTCATATCAAACGTAAAATAATGCTGAGCATGTTTTTTTTTTTTGAGCTGCTCAAAGGGCTAAAGGCAAAACTTCTCTTCACAGGTTTCACAGGAGAACTGTCAGGCTGCAACCTGTTGTTACTTTTAAAATTAATTCACTAATTGTTCAGTATATTGAAACATGCCAGTTGGTATTTTCTAAAGCCCACATTCAAACTGCTTTCTTGAAACATCTTTTAGTTGTAGCCTGGTTATGATCAGGTTTTTTGGAGTGTCCTGCTTCTATTTTGCATCGCTCATATTTTCAAAAATGTGAAATTAACAAAGCTGGATTTGCTACCTGGAATGTACTGACAGGAACTGAGGCATGCAAACACTTTACCAGAGTTTTCTGAACATTTTTTAAAGAGATATATTCAAGAAATCAAGACACAACTGTACTCACAACTGATACAATCATGCACGCAGTGATATAAATTATCAGAGAACACCCTCTTCTAAATACATGGGCGTAGTTTTGTTTGAACACTGGGTGAGACACATTAGGTGGAGGCCTTCGGGTGTCCATTTTATCACTTTATTGCTTGATTGTATAATCTGGTGAATTAAGGTCAACAGAATATATTTATTTATACAAAAGAAAACACTAAAATTAAGCAATAGGTGGCAACTCAAAACGTAATAGAATATAATGCAGTAAGGCCTTCTGTATTTCTTTCAAATATTTATCCTCCTGTATATCAGTTTTCTTACAAAGAATAATGAAAAAATGGGTTTTGTTTTGTATTACTGTGACATTGCAACTCCATGAATTTCAGAAAAAAACACTCTTTTTCTTTTGCATTATAGATTTGTTTTGTTAATGTGTGCTCAAAGATTGGACTTGCCATGAGAGCTTCATTTTTTTCATTGTTTTTTTTTTCAACACACCTATAATTAGAAAATCTTTGATCTATTTGTCTAATATTTCAGATTCTGAATCAATGGCATGCAGAGAAATAACAGTGGAAATTTCAGGTACATATGTTTCAGAATATATCACTTATTGACTTCTGCAGTACCATGTTTTATGTTAATGTCTGCTCAAAGTTCTATTATAGTTTCTTTTTTAATATGGCCATTATCAGAGACTATTTAATCTACTGTCCAGTAGAATCTGAATCAATGTTATGAAGACAATAACAGTGGAAACTTGAGGTTTTATTTAATCTGTAAGAGTTCCTGAGAAATTGCCATCCACGCCTAGCTTTATGGGTTAAATAAAATCCCTGTGTTGAATTCACTTGTGAGTCCTCATGTTTTGCATCCTGATCCATCACACGTATTTAGGGGATTAATATTTAAAGAATTGTATGATATTGAGAGATGAGGCACTTGAATTGTCCATAACTTGTTCCAAAGTACAAAATGTGCAGAAAGTGTTCAGTGTTAACAATAATCACTATATATCACTATGATTTCACTTACAGGTCATTCCGTTTCAAGTCATCAAATCATTTTTTGAACAGTTTCTGCTCAGCCGTCTCTGATTTGCCAGAAAATGTTTATATAAATACAAGAATATTTATAAAGATATTTGTAAAATTCTGATTGAAATATCAAAGACAGTTTGAGATAAAACTCCCCCCTTTTTTAAACTGCCCATATGAAATACTTGATAAAAACATTTTTAAAAAAGAAAAATATGTTTTGTTTTCCTGTCCTGGCCTGGGCCTGGGTCTTTCTGCATGTTCTCCCTGTGCATGCATGGGTTTTCTCCATGTGCTCCAGCTTCCTCCCACGGTCCAGAAACATCCTGATGTTAACTGTTGATTCTAAATTGTCCGTAGGTGCAAATGTGAGTGTGCTTGTTTGTCTCTATATGTGCCCTTGCGATAGACTGGTGTCCTGTCCAGGGTGTCCCCGCCTTCGTCCTAAGTCAGCCCCCACCAGCCCCACCACAACCCTAAAACATGTTTTGTTTTGTATTTTTGTGAAATGCAACTACATATATATTTTTTAAATTAGTTGTTGACTTCTGCATTGTCACTTTTTGTGTATGTATGCTCAAAGATACAACTTGTCATGATCATTTAATGTTTTTTGTTATTATTATCATTATTGCTAGACACCCATTATCAAAGACTCTTTGATCTACATGTTCAGTCTTTAAGATTCTGAATTAATGGCATGATGAGAAATAACTGAAAATTTCTAGTTTTTATCTTTAAAAGTTCAAAAGAGAAATTGTCAGCCTATGTTTTCAATGAAAATCCTTGATATATCAGTCTAAGATTTTCATAGATTTCATCTTAAATATCCATAGTTTATGATTCTAAAAAAAGTTTCAAGCAAATTAGAGCTGGTCAAGCAGAAGACCCCTGTTTTGTTTGTTTTGACTTGTTTTGTTTTGACCTGTTTTGTTTTTGTCTAGTTTTTTGTGTTGTTTTGTTTTGAGGGTGCCACCCTAAGATTTTCACTGGCCCCATCTGACCTTCACTAGTCGCCCCTATTTCAGTCTGCGCCTGCGCAGTCTGTGTGCAGCACAAACCGTTGGTTTTAGCGGCTGCAGTGAACGCTACTCAGCGGAGCTCTCTGATTGGTCAACGACTCACTCCCAGACTCCTCCCCCTGGATCACCGCGACTCAGCTCAGTCAGCAGCCAGCCAGGCGGTCAGGCAGTCTCTCGACGGCAAGTTTTCGGGCAAATTATCAAACAAAGGTTAGTAAAATAATCCTCTGTTTTATCACAAACTTTTCGAGTATCGGTACATGTAACATTTGTGTTGTTTGTCTCGGTCACAGGCTCAAGAAGGCCCGAAAATGAGTCAGTTTAAAGAGCGCTTCGTGACTCTGCTCCATGAGAAGAACTTTGTGACAGATCAGTTGGCGACGTTGGAAGAAAAAACGGGAGTGAAGAGAGAATATATCGCCTTGGGTATGTTACCAGCACACGAAAACTAAAGAAAACCTAGCTTCACACATATGCTTTGTACCATACTACAACTATTATTGAGCTTATCGTCCAAAAACACTCGCTACACCCTTCTTGTTAAGCAAACAAGCCAACGTTCGACCATTTAGCTGATAAGTTACCATTGAAACTAACTGGCACACTGTTGTGGTCAGTGGTGCATGAGTACGTGTATTGTCACTGTGGTTTCATATCCTTTGACACTGTTAGCGTTCTCATTTTATTGCCAGAGCTATATACCAAAGTTCAACCAGCTCAGACCTTTATGTTGAAATGCAAGATTGGAGTCGGTTTATAATCCTTCTAGAGCACCTATTTCAAAAATATTGCTGCTGACTGAACTGTGTCTAATATCTCAGATCCACCACCAGCTGGTCCTCAGGGGGTATTTTTATCACATCCTGAAATATCCAGTGCAAGGCAAAGATGGAAGCAGATTCTAGGATGACAGGTTATTCAGCTGTAGGCTGCTCCCCCAATTAGCTTTTGGGAGTTGTGTTTTGACACTGCTTTGGAGTCAGTTTGCACAGCATAAGTCAATAAAGACCGGAGACCTCAGGCAAGTTTTTTTTTTGTCTACAATGCCACTCAGCTGCAGGAAACATGTCAGCCAGGGTGACCTACATTCAAACCCACTGTCTTTGTTCCTAACTGCTCAAAACAGATGTGTATTCGCATTCAAATATTCAATTGCAAGGTCATAAAGTATGCCAATATTGATCCTGCAGATGAAAAGTTGTCACAGATGACAAGCATGTTTGCAAAAAATGTGAAGAGTTTTTGTGAAAATATAGCTCTTAATAGGGCTGCACAGTAGTGTAGTGGTTAGCACTTTCACCTTGCAGCAAGAAGGTCCCTGGTTCACGTCCCGGCTTTCCCGGGATCTTTCTGCATGGAGTTTGCATGTTCTCCCTGTGCATGCGTGGGTTTTCTCCAGGTACTCCGGCTTCCTCCCACAGTCCAAAAATATGCTGAGGTTAATTGATCATTCTAAATTGCCCGTAGGTGTGAATGTGTGAGTGTTTGTTTGTCTATATATGTAGCCCTGCGACAGACTGGCGACCTGTCTAGGGTGTCCCCTGCCTTCGCCCGAGTCAGCTGGGATAGACTCCAGCCCCCCCCATGACCCTAGTGAGGATTAAGCAGTGTATAGATGATGGATGGATGGATGGATGGATATAGCTCTTAATAGACATTACTCCAATAATAAAACCTGACTAATATTGGAAATTGATAGTAGTTAATCTTAAATTAACTTTATTGTTATGGCACCTATCTAAAACAAAGCAGCAAAATGCTTTACAATAAAAACATCAAATAAAAGCCATACAACTCAAATCTTAACATATAAACATTTATAGTTATTGAAATAAACACAACTATTGCCACCCACCACTCAGGAAAAAAGCCAAGCTATAAAAATAAGTTATAAGAGGAGATTTTAAAGATTATATTGAGTTTTTTTAACCTGAGTCCCCTCCACTTCTGGTGACAAGAAAATTGGTAATCATGCCAGATGAAACTAACTGTCAGTGGATCAGATTTTAGTGGTTGCTATTATTTGAAAGTCCAGAAGCATTTTTAAAACCAGTGTGTCATCAGATAAAGTGTTTTTTTTAACTTAATAAGACAAAATATGTTGCAAGTGATCCTTTAGATTTGATTATTAAACAACTGTGACTTCAGCATGACAGCAAACGGCTTAAAAATAAATGTAGAGCTCACTGGTACTCAAGCTATGTAAGGGATAACCAACTCTAAACTACAGCTCATGTGAACCGCTGATTGATTTAAATGAACTAAACTGATGAATTATTCTCTATTACCAGCTTCTGAAATGTGAAGCTGTAATGTTTCTCTGTTTTCTATTCAAATAAATCAAATATCTTTGAATTTTGGACTGCTGGTGAGACAGATTAAGACCTTCAAAAATGTAAACCACACAGTCTTTTTTTTTGACAACTTATAGAACAAACAATTATATGGTTAATCAGAAAACAATTGGCAAACGATGAAAGCAATTGTTAGCTGCAGCCCTGTTCTAAAGTACAGTAAAAACTTATTTTGCATTTCTGCTCTGCACTTCTTTGCCTTTCCTATGATACTGTTGTAAAGGGATGAGCTGATATGGATTAATAAAGCTATCACATGGTCAGTAAATGTCAGTGTTGCAGATTCAGCTGCTGATTTAGATCTGCTTTCAAATACTTTCATGTTTTTGCTCTATATCCATCACTAAAATGGCTAGCAAAACAAATACTTGAGATTGTATGCAAATACTACTTGACTCATCTCGACCCTGCATTTAGCAGGAGGTTGAACCAGACAGAGGAGTCAAATTATACCATGTCTTGTCCTGTTTGCCGAGATGTCTCGTTAGTGTCTTGTGAACTTGATAAAATAGCCATTCATTTGATACTTTGGCCATATTTCAGACATGTTACAATTAGTGATAATGAGTGTCAAATAGCAAATTCCTTCCTTTTGGCTCACCGTAATGTTAGATTGTACTTTGTCATGATCTGAGTTAGTCAGAGGAACAAGGTCACAAAGCTGCTGAGAAACATCTTGAGTTCACACTGACTCTTGTGACACTTTAATGTGTGAAGACTAATGTGCTGACTTCAGTAGAGAGGCCTCTTCTGTACTGTGCATGCTGCCAGTTCAGCGTAGTATTAGTGGCTATTAACTGCATGTTTTTAGTGCCAACTTCCACCCCTCACCCACTGTACTTGTAACAATGGGTTTTTGTGATAGTTTCATGTTAAGCGGAACTGGATTTTCAGCTGGACTACCGCTAGTCTGTAATTGGTATGCTTGAGTCATATTTTACAAGATTACACAACTATGTAATGACTTCTGACCCTTATTTTTAGGTTTTCCACAAGAAAGACATTATATCACATGGACACGTTCATTGCCCATTGTCTTGAAGCACTTCAACAGTTTGTTGAATAAAAGAAAATATCTAGCAGTTGGATTTCCATTAGTCATCACTGACCAATTAAACCAACCATTTTATCATTTCCACATGCAACATTGCTGCTCTGCAGACTGGAACATCTGTTAGCTATTGTCTTTGTTAGTTAGGGTCTTCACTTTCAACCAGTTCTTCCACTTTACCTGCATTAGAGAGGACTGGGTAGACACAGAATTGCATGGGTATTTGTGTATGAGCTGCGACAAGCAAATGAGATGCAAATAACAGGCAATAGTTACAGCAGTATCAAAAGCTTTTAGTGCTTTGGATGCTGTGTGACTCCATTATGTTCTTGGCATTCGTCATATTTTAATTTTATATCAGCATTTGAGTTTTGCATAAAACTGAATGACATATGGCATTACTGACATCTACAGCTGCTTGAAGATTGGTCTTCTTGCCCTGTTTTACCTGACACCTGGTTCCCCTAGAAACACCATCTGAATTTTGAAACTTAGAGTGTTCAAAATATATATATATATATATATGTATATAAAGCTGTCTCTACACATTTTGAGAGAGAGAGAAAATAGACAAATACGTGTCCCTTCTGAAAATGTCAGAGAGAAATACTGACTAATTTGAAGAGATTTGGACAAATCACTAATGGCAGAAGTGGGTAGGTGAACAGAGCTGGCCAGACTGCAGTGCACTGTATGTTTTTTGTTTTTTTTTCTTGTAAAGTCAGGATCTCTCTGTCAGGCAGCCAGTCAGCCAGCCAGCAAGCTGTTTAAGCCTTTGCGGGATTTCAGTAAGCAATGCAGCCAAAGTGTTGTTGTCAAAAGTAAGCAGCAAAGAGCTCAGTTCATATATTACTCAATAAATGAAATTACTTTCTCATACTTACTTCCTTTAAAAAACTGGTGGCTTCAAGTTTCATATTGCAAGTTCTAACCTGCTGCTTTGTTTAATTTTCTGTAGTATTTTGGGTGTTTTATTTGGGTTTATTTCATGTACTTGTCTTAGCAGTGTTGTTGTTATTATTGAATGTTGAAATCCAATTACATGTCCATTACTGTACATGATATATTTAACAGTAGAACTCCTCCTGAAAATAATTGTTGATCATTTAAAGACACCTGCAAAGATTTCTTTGTACATTACATCTACACTGTAATACAAATTATGTTTTTAAGTTATGCAGGAGCGGTGGTATTTGTGGAATCTCTCACTTACTTGGGGTCTATAGACTTGAGGTGCATAGTTGGACATGACTGTGTGAGCTCTGAGGTGTATTGAAAGTCAGCTTCTTCCATTGACTGGGTTTAAATACCAGTGTTTGACTTGTGTTTAGAGCTCCTCCTAATCCTGGTGCTGTACAGCCTGGAGATCCTGCTAACAGACACACTCTGACGACAAATTAATGTGGCTTGACATGAGAAGTGTTTGTAAAGTAACCGGATAGCCTCACCCTCCCCTTCCTGTCGTGCCGTCTACCCTCACCTCACTTGCCTCCTCTCGTCTTTCTCCCACTGCAGGTGTTCTGGGCTTGATCGGGCTGTATCTTCTGTTTGGTTATGGAGCCTCACTACTTTGCAACCTGATTGGTTTTGTCTATCCAGCATATTTCTCGTATGTATGAAGTCACCCTTATTCTAGTAATATTCACTGTTTTCTTACGTTTCTTTCCCTTACAGACACATAGTTCAGTGGTTATCAGCAGACAACTAGAATTGTATGGAAGAGCACATTTTTATCAAACAATTAATAATTATGGCTCTTTCCAGTCAGCCAGTACGATAATACCAGATAATATCAGCGCTTTATTACTGACACATCCATCTGGAATGCAAAAGTTGTTAATTATTAAATGTAATTGGTTAGGTGTGTGGTTTTCCTGCTACATGTCAGTAAGCATTCTGTGGAAAAGGTCAGTTTTGCCTTTAGTACCACCACTTACCACTGATACTTTATTTTATTGAATACTAACATTGGCTGATTGTTTTACAACTGTGTTTTATCTCTGCTTTTAGCTCTTGTTTGTCACATTCAAGTATATGTTACAAGACAAATGCTTAAAGGATAGGTTTAGATTTTTGAAGTCACATAGCTTGCATCAATGTGTGCGCTCTGAAAACTGTCCTGCCACTGCAGTTATTTTTTCTCTCTTCTAGCTGTAAAAGTGATGTCCTTGAACTGTTCTTCTTTATTAAAAAAAGTTTTTTTATAACCATTACCCCCGCTGCAGCTCAGCAAAGAGCACTGTCAGCAACACTAGCAAAAGAAGATTTTTTACTTTAAAGGACAACACTGAAAAATACAAGACTAGCTTAACTTTACACATTCATTTTTGCACAGAAACAATGACTGTGAATTTTGTAACTCATCACCCCCACACTGAGCAGGGATGATTACTGTGGCCAACAACTCCTCCAATGTACACTACTGTTCAGAAGTTTGAGGTCACTTAGAAATGTCCTTATTTTTGAAAGAAAAGCATTTTTTTTCAATGAAGATAACAATAAATTAATTATAAATACAGTCTGGACATTGTTAATGTGGAAAATGAATATTTACCTGACTGTGTTCTAATGCTACATTGTGTTAGCTAATCGTGTTAAAAGGCTAATTGATGATTAGAAAACCCTTGTGCAATTATGTTAGCGCATGAATAAAAGTCTGAGTTTTCATGGAAAAGATGAAATTGCCAGGATGACCCCAAACTTTTGAACAGTAGTGTACTTCCGAAGATATGAGCGACCAATAAGTTGAAGATCCCCTGTGGTGTTATTACTATAGACCAACTTCTTTTTAAACATTTAGCTCACCAAGTCAAATTGTGTGTATCCATCAGGTCTGAACCATGTTTACTATATGCCCTACTTCATACAGAAGTAGAATAATTTTTGGAAAACAACATGCATGAGAGTCACACACTACAGGTAGCTGTCCCATTAGGAAAGAAATGCTCTGCAATGCTGCTTGTTGCCCCCAGGAGATCGCACTTGAAGTTTGGACTTAGAAACCTTTATGCACCGTGGATGTTGTTACCTCATCAGTTCATTAGATCAAACCTGTTCTCCTGTCCTTTTAGCATCAAGGCCATCGAGAGCAGCCTTAAGGAGGATGACACACAGTGGCTGACCTACTGGGTTGTTTACGGACTCTTCAGCATTGTTGAAGCCTTCTCTGACATCTTTCTCTTCTGGTTCCCTTTTTACTATGCTGGCAAGGTAGGCTGACGTTAAGGTTCTGTAGAGGGTTTTTATGGTACTTTTTACTTTTTCTGTTTAAACTCTTTAGCGATACTGTATAGAGCTGACAGCAGACTTAAGACTGCTCACATGATTAAACCACAAACTTGTCGCTGTGGTGAATCACAAGGTTTGATGTCTGTGGGCCTTTACTTTGATGCTGGCTAACACTGCACTCTTGTGGACACATCACGTAATGGCAGAAAAAAATATACTGTATGCAGAAGAGAGCTAGGGTACATCTGCATTCTAAGGAAGTTTTTGATAATGTAGCGTGTTCATCCTGGAAAAATTGTAAATGATAGTCCAAAAAAGTCAGCATGCAGATTGGTGGACACTGTCACCTGATGACACATTGAACAAAACACAAGAATGAATTGTAAATGTTTGTGAGACACTTCCAGGAACTTAATTATCAAAGCTTTGGCAAAACTTTTTGCTCTCTTTGGCACAGTAGAAATCCAATGTTGCAGTTTTATTAGCATCAAAGTGCAAGTAAATGTATTGTCTCTATTTTTAATGAGAATGTGATTAAACTATATTGATTGTTAAAAAAAAAAAAAAAGATGTTGCTCCTGTACAGTCACTGCAAAACTATATCCTAGAAATCCTAGAAATATTTGCATAAAACAATACTTTCTCTAAAAATGAATAAATAATTTGTTTCTTTAATGTTTCTCTTTTGATCGGGGACATGAGTTTCTCTTCCATAGTCAGGCAAAGTTATAATCTGTGTCATGAGAAAAAGTGAACCCATACATCAGAGAGCTCTGCTTTGGCCATCCAAAGTCACCTCCTTATCCAATTGTTTCGGCCTAATTACCACGATCGTCCTTGTTCGCCTTCATTAAAATGGTTTGCTTTCAATGAAAAAACTTAATCCTGGAAGAAATAGGATTAATAAACAATGTCTGATCCGGTGCAGGGGGTAAATTAACATAGGCTTATTAACAGAGCAACAATACGATACAGCACACATTCTAGCAAAATTCCAGCACTGCTATTGTTAACTGCACAAGGTTTATGAATCACAGGGCTGCAGCTTACAGTTATTTTCATTACTGATTAAGCCTTCCATTTTTTGTGTTTACTGATTAATCTGCTAACTTGAAAATATATAAAAATGTTGATTTCTTGACATCCATGGTGACATCAGATTGCTTGTTTGTTCCAACCAGCAAACTAAAACCCAAAGTTCTTCAGTTCATTGTCACACTAGATAAAGAACCCAGCCCCATTTACTTTAGATATAATATCTGAGCTCTGCCCTCTGCTCCCTTTTCAGTGTTTGTTCCTGATTTGGTGTATGGCTCCAGTGACGTGGAACGGTTCTGACCTCTTGTACAAGCGCTTGATCCGGCCATTCTTCTTGAAACACCAGGCTGCCATGGACACCGTGGTCAGCGATCTGAGTGCCAAGGCTAAGAACATAACCGAGACCGTCACAAAGGAGGGTGAGATACCAACTGTGTACATGCAAGTAGAGCCACATTTAATTAATGCATGCAGCAACGTATTGATACACCGAATAAACTCACCTCACACATTCACACTGTAAAAAATATCCTCAAATACAGTATTATTTTGTGTTTATTGTTTCCTATATGATATTTATGGTGTATTTTTTCTTCTCTGTTCATTCCATCAGCTGTTAGCCGGGCTCTCATCCACGACAAGAACCAGTGAGAAACATGGAAAGGCCTGCTGTGTATGTGACTGACTGGCTGGCTGTCTGACTGAGTGAGTGTATGTATGCGTCCTGTTGTTCACCTTTGGTTTGTCCCCCTCTTCCATGTCAAAGGATGTTGACCGACCCTTACTTCATTTGGTGAACTGAAGCTTCACACTCCTCTCATGAAAACACATTAAAGATTGTGCATCCACAAATTTACTGTCATCGGTACTGCTAAGACAATCGCTTAAAACTGTGACCTTTTCAATGTGATCTTTTTTGTGGTATGACAAAATACATTACTAGCAAAAAAGAATGATTGCATACCTATAAGTTTTAATACATATGTCCAATTGAGCCATTTGTGATGGAAAAGCTAAAGCTAGTGAGGCTGGTTGTTAAAGCAGGCTGCCCTAAAACGCGTTCCTAAACAGCCTTTTTTTATACATTGATAATCAAAAGTGGAACTTTTAAATGCCATTGGTACCTGGTTTCTCTTACTAGCCTTATTCTCAAAGTGCTAAGCAGAATTTAAAGTCTGTTTGAGCTATTGAGAAGGTTCTCAGTCTTTAACAGTAACTGGACAACTTCTGTCTTTTGATGTCTTAATTTATCAACTCAATAAAACTGGAACCTTGACGAACTGGAGATCTCTGCGTTTGGCTTTAAACTTGCATGATTTTATTTCTGTTCCTTCCAGGGCCTTTTTTCCAGGCACCTCACAAAGTGCAAAATGGGGTTTTATTTGGTCCAAATTACAATGTTCACGCTCCTGTGATTTCTGTAATTTTTTTTTTTTATAGCAGTGGTTAGTCGGGGAAATTGAATTTTGGATCCATAACCTCTGCGGATTTGGTTCGAGTTCATTTTGCTGCACTAGTGTATTTTTTTTCATTATTAATGAACTTTATCTGCAGTAATTTTAAAAGGCGCCTGACTATTTTCCTCTGTGTTTTGAGAAAATTTATAGTGTCAGTAACCATTTTTGAAATCGGTGTATATCAATTTAAGATTCACTTTAAGTTTTAATTAAAACCAAATATTTTTTGCATAGAATTAAAGCACTAACTTGTAATCTCTCATCAGACATAATGTAGTATGACTTAAGGTGTTTGCTTTTTGTTGTGATTTGTTGCAAGGGAGACACCATTGTCCTGCTTAATGTTTCTGCCATCCCATGTATCCACTTGATCTTGTGACCCGTCCCTCTTAAGTACATTTGTCAGCATTCAGACAGCCTAACCACCCACACGTTAATTTGTGTGTGACTTTGTATTCACGCTTGAGGGCCTCTGAATTGGAGGCCTTTTGTGTTTGTGCGCTGGATGTAATGCATGGGAAATGGTGGATGTGGAGCCAGTGTGATGGCCACACACCACCGCAGGGAGAGGAAGTCACCCATCTGGAAATGGCTGCTGTGAAGTCGCGTCTGCTGGGTGTTTGTTGTGCGTGCCCTCGGCCACTGACAGCTGCCGGGTTATCGATTTAACAGAAATGGGATCTAGAAACCAATTATAGCATTGTGTTGCTGTTTGGTCTGATCCAAGGAGTGTGTATTGAGTGCGGGGCCTGTAATGGCTTTACAAAAAGCGCTGAAGGGAATGGGGAGAAAGCATGTCTTATACATACACAAGCATTTCCCAGTCGCCTTCTTTTCACAAGCAGCAGTGATGGATCCTAATGACTGTGGCGGTTCTTTTTCTTCTCACGTAGCACCGCCAGCAGGTCAGAGTTTTCACTTATCCTGTGAAATATGTCAGCATCGACTCGGCTGATCGGGACAGCATTTTCTGCAGGCATTCACGGTTCTGAGTCGGTAAATTCCCTAACCCTAAACTTTGTGGTCCAATAATTTTTGAGCTAGCTAGTTTGGCTTGAAATATCTCAGGTATTGGAACAGATTTCAGGAAAATTAGATTTCCCCCCGCTTAGGATGAATTAAAACATTTCTCACAATCTTCTGGTTAAATATCTTAAAAATTAGGACATTTCTTCCCCTGCTGTATTTTCTGTTTTCTGCAAATATTTGGCTAGGATCACTGCAGATCTGAAAACATTCACTTCTTTTAGGAAACACCTCAGAAATTGTCAAAAAAAAGAGATTTGCTTACAGAAGTATTGCATATTAACAGTAATGACAGTTTTGTATGTTTATTGCTTGCCGTGTTAGATGTTTTACTGTTTTTCATACTGTTGAACACAACTGGCAAGTACTGAAAATTGTGCTATTAACATCAATAATTCCACATACTTATTAAGCACTTGCAGACTTGTCAACTGCCTCATTGCTTTTAAGTCTTGAATAATGATTTAAATCTGACTCCTCTTGTCCAAGCTGAATCTTCTCATCTGCATTTTCTTGCACAGTCTCTTATCTTTCTTAAACCTGCAACATCATCCTCTACTTCAAAACCAGCACTGCTGCCTTTAATAACTTTAACAACCCTTTTAGTGTGTGCATCTATTCCCAGGTTTTCTTCCGCCTCCTGCAGTTCTCCTGCTGGCCGACAGAGGGGGACAAACTCAAGGCTGTGCGGTCGGTGGAGTTGGTGAGTCATACAGTGAGACCATCACGTACAGACAGCACGGCTCAAAACAAGGCTTGGTCTGACTTGGCCATGGGCCTGAATTAGCACCAGGGAGAGGATTATTCACGTTTAATTGTGATATTAACTCAAACCGGTGACATTTTCTAATGGATGCTGACGTGGACTGAGGATTCTCAGGGGGCTGGTGCACCTCTGGTATATTTGTGGTCCTATTTGTCATTAATATCCCTATTAACTTATCAGCTATTTTGCAGATTTATCTATTATGTAGCCTTTCTAATGTACGTCCTACTGTGTTTACTGCATTTATGACTAACCGATTCGCATCCCGGCTTTCCCGGGATCTTTCTGCATGGAGTTTGCATGTTCTCCCTGTGCATGCGTGGGTTTTCTCCGGGTACTCCGGCTTCCTCCCACAGTCCAAAAATATGCTGAGGTTAATTGATCATTCTAAATTGCCCGTAGGTGTGAATGTGAGAGTGATTGTTTGTCTCTGTATGTAGCCCTGCGACAGACTGGCGACCTGTCTAGGGTGTCCCCTGCCTTCACCCGAGTCAGCTGGGATAGACTCCCCCCCCCCCCCCCCCCCCCCCCCCCCCCCCCCCGGCGACCCTAGTGAGGATTAAGCGGTGTATAGATAGATAATGGATGGATGGATGATTAACCGAGCGCTGTCCATGGTGCTGAATCACAAAGCGCGTCGCTGTCCGTGGTGCTGATCAGGAATCAGTCGATCAAATGATGTCATAATGCTACTAATGTTAATACTACTACTACTACTGATAATAAGATCAAATACCAAAACATTTAACCCTTTACTTCTATCACGATGAACTTCACATAATTTTAATCTGATATTTTTTTAATCAACACTGTTCTACTATATTAGCATTTATTTATGTTTAAAAGTAGCTTGACTATATAATAAAATGTAAAACAATACTTAAATTCATAACTTGATCCCCAGAAATCTAACATTTCTGACCTTTTACTCTCACAAAAATTCCACTCATCACTTTTGGTCTTCTTGTTATTATCTGTAGCTCCAGGCCAAATGAATCTGGCATCAGTCTGCAATGGCTCTGGGGATATCTATCTGATGTTAGCTGCACTTGGCTGTGGCTTAAATATTGACTAAATCATTTGGAAACGACAAGGCTTTGCTTAGGTTGCAGTTTTTGACTATAAATATCTTTCTTTTTTTCTTTTTTTTTTTGTTGCTCAGGGACCCACAAAACAGTTAACATCTATACAAGTCGATTATAGCCATACATATGGATATTTAGTTCTTATTTGTGATGCCATTTTTTTTTTCAATATTTGTCTTTGGTGTAATCTCATATTCTCAAATTCCCACACGTGCAGCCCCCCCCCATAAAGGAATTTTTAGAACAAGCCTGTTTAAAAATCCCTTTTTTTTGCTTCCATCCAACCACTAGGAAGTGTATGAACTGAGAGAAAAACCAAGTGTGGACAGAAAAGGGAGAGGGCATAGCACCTCCCACGTCCTATCTGCGAGAAAGAGCGAGAGGGAGAGAGACAGAGAGAGAGAAAGAGAGAGTGTCTGCCTGCCTGCCTGCCTGCCTGCCTGCCGTGGTGGTGTTGGAAATCGGACGACATGAGCTCTACATGAACCGCGTAAAATGCTTTAAGACGCTTTCGGCGTTTGTCTGTCATCCTCCCGAACCAAGGACGAGCCCGAAGAGGAGCTGTACTTCACGACCAGGTATGGAGATGCTGCTTCATCCCCGCATCTTTACATGGAGATGAGACGTTGGTATTCAGTGGCGTAACCGCGGTTTCCTTCTGCCTGGCTGCCTGGCTGCCGTGCGCGCACGATCTCCTGCCGTCCCTGCGCAAAAAAATCTCGCCTTTCCCCCCGTCCGCGTCGTTGTTTTAAATTGCATCCCACCGCATTTTGCGTTGGATAACCTCGGTCGTGTGCGGATTGCATACTGTAGCCTATGCCCAGCTCAGCCATATTGGCAGCCAGCGGGAGGAGGAGGTGGAGGAGGATGGGAGGGAAGGGATGGGGGAGAGCAGAGATGTGAGGGTGTCGGGAATATCATATGCTTTGAGGAGTAAAGGGAGGTGGAGGAGGAGGAAGGATGGGTGGAGGGAGGTGGTGGAGGAGGAGGAGGAGGAGGGGGAGACTGCGAAATGACGGCACCGCTGCGAGATGGCGATCCTCTGGTATTTATGAATGAACCGAGCAGCAGGAGTAGGGTGGTCTGTAATGGCGTTGCGCACCAATCTCCAAGCCCCCCACCCCCAACCTTCTTCCTCTCCTCCCTCCCCGCTCTCTCTCCCTGACTATACAGTCGAGGCGGAGACGCGCGTCAACATCCAGCTATATACTAATAATGACGCCCGCGTGACGCATAAAACCCGATTTCTGTGTGCAAATGCTTCGGTTAATCCACCATCTGGATGCGTACTTCTCCACGTCTCCTCCTCCATGTTCACTGTGCTTGGTTTTTTGCTGTACTTGTGGACCATATAGAGAGAGGAGAAGCCATCATATGACATGCAAAAGGGGGAGTTGTGAATCATTTAGATCCTCTCTGTGCATATGTGTGTGACTCAACTTCCTGTATGCATTGAACACTGCCAGTCATTGGTGTGTGTGTGTGTGTGTGTGGGTTGCAGAGTTTGACAGAAAACAGGAGATGAGATGTATGGCAGTAAATCCTGCGCATAAAGCTTTAAAGAGTGTGCTTCAGAGCAGCACAGAGGCTGTATTTAAAAAAAAAAAAAATACGTGCATGTGTTGCAGGATAAATGGACATGTGTCGGGGGGAGTCGGTCTGTCGGCCTGTCTGTGTGTCTGTCTTAAATGGCCACAGCACAGTTGCATAAGAACACTTCTCACTGCTGAGGCAGGACAAAGAAATGACTCAATACATGGTAACAAGCAACACTAGAAAGAGAGGCGGTGAGGCTTCTGATGGTGAGATCTGGTTGATAAGAAGAAGAAAAAAAAGCATCCTGCACTAAAAAACTGATGTCAGATACCCAGCAGAGATGATGAGAAAGATGCAAATGTGTTTCCTGCCAAACTGTAATGAAATAACAAGGACAGAATGAGGAAAAGAGAGTAATAAAACATCTAATTGCACATATGAGCATGTACAGATGGCACACATGCATTAGCCCAAAAGATGCAGAAACCTGAGAAGACTGTTACTAGCTGATAAATTTCTGAATAAGTGAAGTTCATTTAAAAAAAAACATCTCTCTACTATTGTTGAATAACTTTTCATGCAGTGACCGGAGCCTTTGTGTACTTGTGCTGGACAGCTGCCATTTATCAATCAAAGTTTGTTTCTTGAAGAGAATATGCTTCCTTAATAACCTGGTGAATAAAATCTAGAATATTGTTCAAAATAAGGAACATCATATTTAACGTCAAATTGCAGCAGCTACTCTGTGTTGCTGTTTTTAATTGATAATAGCCACAGGCCTGATTTAGAAGTCAGCACAGACACCAAAATGGATTCCAAAATTCAAAAGTAGCTCCAGCAGAAAGGCCTCGTCTCCACCTGCTCATTTTTATTGATAAAAATAGTTAAATGTTGTCTCCTCTTAATGTTTAAGTCTGTTTGTTGCTTAGACAGCATAAGTCTAGTCAAGTGCAGCACCACTGTTGAGTACCTCTGCGCTATATACTGCATAAAATCTGCTTCCATGCTGGAGCGGATCAATGCTAAAGTGTTTGTTGTTTTGTTGGCATCAGCTCATTGGAAAGGTTCATATAGTCTTCATTATTCGTGGCATTAGGGAGGATTTTCTGTCTCGCACATAACTAATCGCAGGCCAGGATTCCTGCTCTGGTCCATTATGTACAGCATGACCTTGTGTTTTATTTGACATTTGCACAAATACCAGCCATTTGTTTAAGATAAAATACCATCCATCCTTAAATGTCATTTTCTTTAAATTATCAGCGCTGAGGAGAAAAAAAAAAGTGTTTTGTGGTTTTAAATGAGGAAAAAGTTCGAGGTCAGTTTAATCCCAGCGGCAGCATCTCAAACAGTGTGCAGCAGGATTCCCTGGTTGATTCTGCTTTTAACCATCTGTGTTGTTATCAGACCTGGATCAACTGGTATTATGAGAAGAAGAAAAAAAAATGCTGCGCTGAGTTGATCTTGCCTGTAGAAAACCAGTGGAGTCAATCCAAAACTACCAACCCTGTCACCATCTGTCACTGCAGGCAGGCTTCTGAAACGCACTCCACCGGCCTGTAATTAGTGCCTCAGTCAGGTCAGGGCCTTCATAACGCCTAAGAATACACTTCGCTAAAATAAAGAAGCAATAAACCTGAATACATTATGCAGACTTTGAAAAACACGCATGGTTGCTCTGTTGCTAGTGCTAGAATCTGAATTTCTTTACTCTTCTTTTGCCCAATCCTGTTCTTGTGCCTTTGTGTCTCCCAGATTGCCAGGCTGAGGCATTAGCAAGGTCTTATGGAGAGGCCAGACGGAGCAAGTCAGTGCTCCCCAGGTCACACTAATACTCGGTACTAATACACACTCAAAGACTAATTACATGGGGATGTTGCACTCAGTAAAACTGCTGCACAGAAACAGCACGGTTATGGTTTTAGGGTTTGGTTACAGCTCAGGAGCCAATCTGCCCAGGAAGGAAATGTTTTCCTCTAAAACCGAGCAAACTTTCCGTATATTTTCATTTGCAGGTATTAGGGAGTAATTGCAGGTAGAGGAATGTTCATAGTAGCCCCAAGTGTTACCAAATCAGCTGTAACTGAAATCTAAAACAAGCAAAAAAAAAAAAAAAAAAAAACGCTAATTATCCAGGCGAAACCAAAGTTGTTTTACATGTGTGAGATTTTTACCATTTGTTTATTTAATGGATTCTCATTAGTTCAGTGTCATAGCAATCAGCTAATTCCCTAGCATCCAAACCTGACATAAATTACAAAATACACTATATATGATGAATATTAATTGTGTTAACATGTACAAAATTACATCAAAGCTTACATTAATATAGTGTGTGCGTACATTCAGACAGAATTTAGTGTTAAAAATCAATATAAAAATGATCAACTGTGAGAATTATACAGCTCTGAAATATGAGGCGAAATGTGAATATGTGAAACAGAATTTTACCTCCTGCTCTTCAATTTATCATCTGTATGTAAATAAATGCACCTCATATTCTGTTTATTGAATTATTTCTTTATGTTAGCTAGATATTAAGGGCTAAATTCTTATTGCTCTGTAAATAGCAGTATTTAGTTAGTCTGGTGTCACAATTATGTGTGTTACTGCAGCAAGTTATTTGATAAAATAGAAATGTTGGCATCTTTTCTTGTCAATGGTACCACAAAATTTGTAGTATTCTATGCTGTGTGCAAAACATGCTTTTCTCAAGAATCTGAGAACTACCGTTCTTCATAATGAAAAACTCACAACTGAATATAAAAACTGTCCTTTTTGACCGGATAATGTGAACTTTGTATTTAAAATTATTAGGCAAAATGTGCAATCCCTCATTCTAATAATATAATGTACCAGTGTCCTTGTAGCAGAAGTAGTTGTTCATTCAAAACCCACAAAGAACCCACAGTGGCAGAAGCAACAAAGCATTTGTGGTCCTTTCATTCCTTGTCAAGTAGAATCACTGAGGACAAACTTTACACAGCACGCTGGTGAATTTGGGAAGAAATTCGGGTTCCTGTTCTACTTTTGCAAAACATTCTGCTCTACTATTAATATGCAGCCTTCACTGTCTGTGTCTCTGCTGATATTCCCATGCCACCGCGTTGGGGTCAGTCCATGCTGAGTCACAGAGATGTGTGAGGGGCATCAGAGGGCTTCAGGGTGCATTCAGTTTTATACGAAGACTGCCAGTAACTTAAGTCCTGGGAATTGGGTCAATGCAGAGCAGGCCACGAGCACAGAGGAGGTTAAGCTCAATGATTAGCTACTAAGCCAAGACCACAGTGCTGCAATCTCCTGGACAGTGTTGTACACATGCTCCATGCACGTACAGTGGTGTCTGCTCAATCACAGTATAGATTGACGCTGATGAGGAGCAAACACACACTCTTGAGTCTCACACACAGCATTCAAACACCTCCAGCTCACCCACAAGTATCGCTGCATATATTTTTTCTCACGTATGTGCACACAGGAATCACATCTGGCCTCACTTAATTATTTGTGTTATGCAATGCAGGGGTGTGATGCACATGAGAAATCTATATTTAAACAGTTGTCAGTGTCGGAGGTTGGAGGGTGTGAATTATGTTTCTATACTTGCACTGATTGGGCACAGGTATAGCTGCATTAATTTGCTCTCATTCTTCTAGTTTGTAAATTTTTTTTAAAAATGATGCAAATGGTTTAAAAATTCAAATCCTTTTAAATCACTATAAGGAAACATTTGTTCTTTTGGGCTGCAGAATTTGATCGAAATCCAGTTTGGTCAAAGAAATTGTTTCATTTATTTACAAATATGTTTACTAATTTTTTTGCAAAGACTTAGTAAAAATCAATGCCACTCTCATATGTGCCTGTTACATATGAGGGTGGAGCTAGTTAGCTTAGCTTAGCACAAAAACGGTTTACAAAGTTTACAAAATCCACCAAGTTTTGCTTAAACTGTATCAAAACTATATATAAACCATAATTTGTGCTCATATTTCTTGACTCGCTGTGTGTAGTGATATTTTTGCACTCTGCTTATCTGCAAATTTTGATCCATTGCTCAGCCCCAGCCTACTTATTGGAGAAAGGTCCTGATCTTTTCATCTAACACTCGACAGCTACAAAGAGAATTTCCCAAAATGTCAAACTACCCCTTTAACTTCAAAAATGCACCGTCATCTAAGTGACACCGCTTCTCTGAGTTTCTAAAAAGCAGCCTTTTTTTTTTTTTTGGAGGTTTTTCATCTGAAAGAACCAGAGTTTAGATTTATTAGAGGGCAAGAATCAACTTCAATAGACAGTTTAAAAAAAAAAAAAAAAAAGCAAGAAACTAACAGAGAGCTTGTATATTCTGTGGAGAGGGCCAATTATTCTGATAGATCATGAATATATTTAATAATTTTCATGTTTCCTTTCTTTGCATCATCGCCCTCAAACACACACACTGACGCAGACAGAAGAATGTGTAGCTTTGTCTGTCTTTTCTTTTTATAAGGAAAACGTGGAGAAACATTCTCACACTCATGAGCCTTGAATCAAATCCCACAGACACATTTTGTGGGTTTCTCATTGCGTCTCTGTGTGTGTGTTTTAGCAGGTGGGAGAGCAGTGAAGTAGCAGCGTGACTGAATGTGTGAGACTGAATCAAAATCTATAAATTGAACCTCTACAGCGTGCTCCAAACTAATGAAAACACCCAGGTCTAAAAACTGCCTCGTGAAAAAAAAAAAACAAAAAAAAAAACGCAGATTAATCCCAGCGGTGAAACACAGACACTTGAAAAGACCTGCGCTGATGTGTGCGCTCAGAACAGTGGAATCTTTCTGCTTGGCTGCACAGCTGCAGACACATTACACAGACTGATAGAAACTTTGTGCGGGTTCCAGACACTGTCGTGACGAGTATGCAAAGTCAGAGAGTATTTCAGAAAAACCCCGCAGCTGATAATCTGTTGATCCTGTAAAACACTCATCGCCAAATAGCCGTGTATCCACAGCATTCCAGTGTGCGCAGCCTGATTAAAACCCCCTTTCTCTACAAGACACCATGGGACCGCTTTGTGGGTGTCTATTTAATCGCGCTCTTGATCCGTTGAATGGCATTGTGTTTGATGTTGGTTAATGCGCTTCCTTTGTGCCGCTGCGTAAGTGGCTCTCTTGAGGGAAATTATGTGCATATTTTCGCTAAAGGTGACATTTCCTCGCTCGCTCTGTGAAGCAAACGAGGCCGTGTTGCGTCTATTTTCTGACTGAGGAGAGAAGAGGGCCTGTTTTGGTCTGTGCCAATGCTATCTGCTAATGGAGTTTGGCTGCGCTGCCACAGATGCATTTATAGTGTGCCATTAATTCATTAAGGAACTGCAGTCTCTCTCGTTTCGAATAAAACAAGGGAAGAGGAGGGTGAAGGAGAGCGACAGCTTGCGTTTCGGGGTGGGGGGGGAGTATCATTAATCTCAAAGGCCTGGTGTCAAGGACAAATGGTGTAGGAGCGGAAGTACAGTATGTGTGTCACTGTGAAGTTGCACCTGTGTGTGCAGTTATAGCTGCTGACAGAACTGCTAATTTTAGCTCAGGTAAAGAAAGAAAAAAAAAGAAAAAGAAGAGAGGCGGGGGGTGGTTTTGATGAGCAGGATTGTTGTCATAGAGCTGAAATCCACATCCGAAAAAAAGCAAAAAAAAATAAAACCCCAATCAGGCACCAAGTGAGGCAGGATGGATGACAGACTGACAGGGCCTGGAGAGACAAGCCCCATCGATTCAAACCACAGCGGCCTTAGTTTATTGATCACACAGCATGGAGACCCGGGGAGCAGAGAGAGCAGGAGACAGAGGAGAAAACAGCAAGAGGAAGCTCAGGGAGCTGGTCAAGGAAAGACATGAGAGACAATTTAAAGGAATATTTGAGAGTGTATCACTATAAAGAGGATGTACAAGTGTGTGGCTCCATCACAGGTGCACTGACATAAAGTAATGGCACCAGTCTGTAGAGCTTTATTCTAAATATGTCTGATTGTGGACTCAATTTAGTAAGTTTCTTGCAGTGTCCAGACAACTAACTGTTAAATTATCCTCTGAACCATTGTATTTTTCTCAAAGATAGTCCTGGTTTTTAACTAGAATGTAATTTAGGTGGTAAACTGCCTCTATTTTCCATCTCTTATAATAATACTGCACTCATGTTGCAGTTACACTGGCTAAAAATAAGCAAGACAGGACAAGAAATCCACAGTTTAGCCCAATTTAAGGCAAACTATATAGACAAATTGGATAAATTGTTGGTGAAATGACAAGAGGAAGCTCAGGGAGCAGGTCTAAGAAATTAAAGAGATAAGTAAAAGGATTATTTGAGAGTGTGTCAGTATCAGGAGGACGTACAAAGTGTGTGGCTCCATCACAGATGCACTGACATATCAGTAACTGCACCAGTCTGCAAAGCTTTATTGTAGATATCTGTCTGATTGTGGACTTACTTTAGTGATTTCACTAATAATATTTTATTGCGACTGTGAATTTATCATCAGAACCCTAGAGTGATTCCACCTTAATTCAGAAAATTTGAAGGAAAAAAAAAATCCCAACTGGCCATCTCATGTTTGTTAGATTTTTTTTTCCTGTGCATGCATATGTTAGTAACTAAATGTGTGAATGAATGTGTTATAGGTGGTAGTTTTTGAGTTAAAAATTTTTATAAAAGGAGGGATCATTTTGATTTCTGCACCTTTTTTGCCTATCCATGGATCATTGTTTGAAGTGCCATAACTTGAGACATAATGCAACTAAAGTCCTCAAATTCCACAGGTTTATTGATGTGAACAGATGGTCTTCAACTGTACAGGCCTGCTTTGATATAATTATACAAATTGGGAAAAATAGTACAAATTCAGTCAAAAAAATGTTTTTTATTCTGATATTCCACCAACCATAAAACCTTTATTTTTCACCCTAAGAGGCTGATGTTTTTCCCTGTGATTGACACCAATAGGGGTTTTAAAACTGTCAAACACTACGGTGTCAGTCAGAGGCATATTTTATGCATTTATTGCCAATATTTGAACATGCACTAAGCAGGTATTATAGATGAAACCACTCCAAAAAGGTTCCAACTGGAAGACTTATATAATATAGAAAACTGGCTATGCTTTCTATCTCTTACAATGTCACTGTACTCGTGAAGTTCTGAGATCTGGGAATACACAGTTACACCTCTAAAAATAAGCAAGACAGGACAAGAAATCCACAGTTTAGCCCAGTTTATTTGGAAGACAAAATAAAGACAAACTGCATAAACCTTTTGTGAAATAGCAAGGAGCTAAGCTAGCAGTTCAAAGAAAAATGAGATAAATTAAAGGAATTTTTTACTGTAACTATTAAATTATCCTCTGAACCATTGTATTTTTTCTGAATATAGTCCTGTTTTTTAACTAGAACGTAATTTGGGTGTTGTACTGGCTTATACTTTCTGTCTCTAATAATAACACTGTGAGGCCAAAGAACTTAAAGAGAGAAGTAAAGGAAATATTTGAGAGTCTGTCGGTACAAAGTGTCAGATGCACTGACATATCAGCTTTAAAATGAAGTAATTACACCAGCCTCTAGAGCCTTATTCTAGATATGTCTGATTTTTTTGTGCAGGTTCCTTAGATCTGACTGTCAGCTTGTCATCAGAGCCATAGTATTTTTTCCAAAGATAGTCCTGGTTATACTGGCAATACTTAAACCTTCTATCTCCAATAATAATAGTATATGGCTGATTGTGCTTTTCCTTGCTGTATTTAATTAGAACTGTCAAAATATCATCAAAACCATTGTACTTTTTTTTTAAATAATAATAGTTCTGATTTTCAACCAGAATAGAAATCAGATTTTATTTTCATTGTCCTGGCCATCATTTCTGCCTCTAATATCAACGCTGTACTCGTGAAGTTGCTGAGATCTGGGAAAACACAGCTACACCGCTAAAGATAAGCAAGACAGGATAAGATATCCGCAGTTTCGCCAAAATTTATTTGGAAGACAAACTGTGCAATCACAAGCCAAACTGTCTGTTGCAATTTTCATATCACACTTTAAACACAACTCCCTGGTTCAGCTTTAAAGCATCTTTTCAACGAATGATGTCCTTACTAACGCTTCTGATGCACTCACACGTGTTGGAGATCACCTGGCTAAACTGTCAGCTTGTTTACAGTCTCATCTATTATTAGCCCCTCAGAGGAAGCACACAAAGCTGGGAACGAAACACTGACACACCAATGACATGAAAAGTAGGTATTTATAGCGAATGTGTTAGCAAACAGTCACCTAATTACCAATTCAGCAGATACAAAGCGGCATTAGCATTGATTGGGAGTCGTGTTTCGGGGGACCAAACAAATATTCACTGTCCTTTTGTTTTGGTCTCAGTCGGCTCCTGAGGGAAATATCAGACCGTTTAACTGCTAAATGCTCCGCTGTGTTCACCAGCTATAGGTACTGATATTGTTTGTCTGCTGCTTTCAAAGAAGACACCATTTAGAGCAGCGAGATTAAACCACAACAGTAATTCTGTGCATTGTGAAGCCAGAACAATGAGTTCAAGGATGCTGAAAGGCTCTGTGGAGCTGAGTGGACTGCAGAGCTGCATAATAATTCTCTGCGAGTTTGTCGCTACAAACAACACCTTCCACGTACGCTTAGTCATTTGAGCCACAGTCAATGTAAAAACGATCGATTATAGCAGTTTTAAAGGGTGCAACATTGTCACGACCATTGCAGATGATGTCTAAGCCGTAACAATAAATCTCCTTTAGAAGCTTAATCATCTCTAAGAAGGTCAGAAAACATTGTAATTTGGCTTTTTCAACTATATTTCTGCCTGATTTGTGTGTGTGGGTGTGTGTTTGTTGCTCTCTGACATACAGCAGTCCTAAGCAGAAATCACTGTGCAGCTCCCACCACAGTTCTTCAGCGTGACTGAAGGCCTCATTAAAGCCAAGAGTTTGAGGCGGCACAGATGACCATCATTTTTTGGCAGTTTTGACATTTTAAACAGTTTGGCCTTGCCGCGATGCTGCAACCGTCAACACGTACCCGACTGCACAGGTTTCTACTGCTGCAGACTTCAATAAAAACAGCCTGCCAGGATCTAATAGAAGAATACTTTGATAGGTTTGAAGTTCTGAGAGGTTAAGCATCTTCAGAATTTTAAAAAATGCAGTTTGTCATCACCTGAAGGCATCAAAGAGCCATTAAACAAGATTTTTGTGGACCAGAGTGAGACAGTTAACTGTCTGCTGGCATACAAATAGAAGCTGCACCTGTAAATTAACTGTGTATTGCGTGTTCGGCATGAAGATAAAAGTCTCATGTGATCTGTACTTACCGCTGGAGACTGACTATAAAAACTCAAGGGGCTCTCCCCATTTATTTTGCACCCCTTGACTGGTATTATCTAGAACCCGGCAATGCAATTACAGGTGGCTCGCCATCAATAGTGGGTTCCTGCAGAGCAAGCATGACAGAAATCCACTCATTCCATATAGTATTGATGTCAATTTACTGTTTCATTACGGCCGGAGCTCAGAGAGCAGCGCGATCACATCTGAAGCCGTGTCTTATTATGGGACCTTAAAGTGAGTTTAGAAGTACATCAGATAAATAATGCAGCAGATACAATGTGTAATCATGAGCAGACACTCGGCAGACGCACCAGCACTTAGAAAGATGGCGGTAGATTATGTGTGAGGACGCTGTTCGGATGAATATGCATGAGCTGCGGTAGGTGATACTGACTGTGAAGGTTTGTTGAGGCCTTCACTGAGGAGCTGCAGGCTGCTCACTGGGTTTATCACAGCTGTGGAATCCTTTGTGTTATTCTTTTCATTTAATAATGGATTTATCAACATCTTAACTTGGATTGAGTAGTTTTTATTTGTTTAATTGTGGGTTAGATATAATATACACTGCAAAATGCACGCTCTGTTTTAAATCTCTATTTCCTGAAGATATATCTTAAATCAGGCGATCACAGCAGATATTTGGTATTTATTCCTAATTAGATACTTTAAGTCTTCCATTATTGAATATTTGGGCCCTTGGACCTACAAGCTGTAAATATATCTTCAGCTTTTAGTCGCCTATTTACACATCCAGCAGATAAGAAGCAACATTAACATTAATTTGTCACATTTTTGAGTGAATTTCACTCCAGTGTTTGCCCTACTTTGCAAAATTAGCACATTTCTTATTCTTACCCTTCACATAAGTGAAAATGACAGGGAAAAATGTTTTTTCCACAGCCATTTTTTAAATTTCGTTTTTACTTGGATCCACTCAGAATCAGTTTTAATTTGTTTAGTCATCAATGTGCTGCAGTGTTTGAATAGAACATCATGCACATGTGCACTCCAGTGGAATCCACTGTAACTGTCCAACAGCATGTAATGTACATTTTGTTCTGTTCCTTTGTGCTAGAGAGATTTATATTCAATTTTCTCTGAATCTGTGGTTTTGATGTATTGGGTTACATTGTGTTATACGTGTTATTGTGTCCACGCTCTGCAGGCCTGCAGATTATTCTCCTAAACTGTAAAGTCCTCTGTGTTTGTCTCCTCCAGGGCTTGCTGCAGTCGCTATGGTTGATAAATGACGAAACGCTGGAATGTTTTTTTGGGGTTGAAACTGAGAAACTGTGACTCTGCGAAGGGTATTGATTAAGGAAATGTCTGCGTCAGGTGAAACACTTGGAGCCTCACCAAATTCATCCTCTCTAATTTGTACTCTGGCTCCTAGTCAGACCACGAGGATGGATAGAGTGCTGTGAAACTCGCTGGCCTCAGATCACCACAACTGCCATTCCTATTTCTGCTGCTCCTGTGCTGTCTATTAAACAGATCATTTGCTAAAGTGACCTTCTAATCCTGCTTTTCCTCGCATCTTCCCGCCTTTAATATTCCAGGTGTAACACTATCTTAAGCCTGAGGGGGCAGAATGCCGGAGCAGAGCAACGACTATCGTGTGGTGGTGTTCGGGGCTGGAGGAGTCGGGAAGAGCTCCCTGGTGCTGCGCTTCGTGAAGGGCACCTTCAGGGACACCTACATCCCCACAGTGGAGGACACCTACCGCCAGGTGATCAGCTGCGACAAGAGCGTGTGCACCCTCCAGATCACAGACACAACAGGAAGCCACCAGTTCCCAGCCATGCAGCGTCTGTCCATCTCTAAAGGCCACGCCTTCATCCTGGTCTATTCAATCACGAGCAAACAGTCCCTGGAGGAGCTGAAACCCATTTACCAACAGGTGAGGAGAGTGTGTGTGTGTGTGTGTGTGTGTGTGTGTGTGTGTGTGTGTGTGTGTGTGTGTGTGTGTGTGTGTGTGTGTGTGTGTGTGTGTGTGTGTGTGTGTGTGTGTGTGTGTGTGTGTGTGTGTGTGTGTGTGTGTGTGTGTGTGTGTGTGTGTGTGTGTGTGTGTGCGCTGAAGTGATTGAAGGTAAGTGTGTACAATAAAGAGGGAGGATACAGTTCAGCATGCATTTATATATACAGTCGTGAACAAAAGTTTACATACACATGTAAAGACCTTGTATATATACATACACTGATCAGCCACAACATGACCACTGATAGGCGAAGTTGTAACATTGATCATCTTGTTGCAGTGGAATGTTCTGCTGGGAAACCTGGAGTCCTGACATTCATGTGGATGTTTGACATGCACCACCCATCTAAGCATTGCAGGTCAAGCTGTGTAAATTGAATGTTCTCAGTGGCATGACCTCTTAACCTCTTGTGCTTGATCCTGATTGACTATGACACAACACAACGTGTTTCAATGATTCCATCATAGACAATTAGGAGTTCTAAGAGTCATTGAAAACTCATGACTGCTATGATATACACATGAGGGTCTCTACTAGTGTATGTAAACTTTTATCGCAACAGTATTTGTATAACGACGAGTTATTTTGTACCTGCATGCTGCTGATTTGTTCCTCCTGTAATATATTCAGTATAAATGTGTACGATAATCCAGATTCCACTGGCTTCTACAACTCAGACGTCCATACAAATGGCTTATTCTTTATCTGTAACTCATTTTCGATACAAGGACCAACATGTAGAGAAGGTGCAGGCTGGTCCTCCTAACAAACTCAGATTTTAGTGTCGAAGGTTTGACTTTGAAAATTCTGCCTGTTTGCTCATCTGTTGTTCTGTTCTTGGTTCTTCTTCTGGGTCATCTGGCCTGAAATCATCATTTTTAGATCAATTTCTGCTCCACCATCTCTGATTTTCCTGAGTTTTGAAGTATGAAATATGGATTTTTGTAGGGTCATTTGTGACATTTTAGATTGGTATATCAAATACTTTCGGAGATCAGTGTCTATAGACAGACAGACAGACAGATTCATAGATAGATAGATAGATAGATAGATTCATAGATAGATAGATAGATATTGTATTTTAAAGTATATGCATTTGAAATTGATAGCAATCGATAGACAGATATAGATATATGATAGATATAGGTATGGATAGATATTGTATAGGTATGGATTGATATTGTAGCTTAAAGTATGCGCATTTAAAATTGATAACTTGATTATGTTCATTTTTCTAAATGTAACTAAATACAAACTGGAGACAAATAATTAATTCATTACTTCAATGTATTGTTAACAGCCAAAATTAAATAATTGGACTAATTGGTATATTGGTAAAAACATTTCAACTCAAAGCCCTATTTTAATGTCCATACATGTAGAGTCCTGCATTTTATATTTTGGCATGTTTTCCCTTTTCATGCAATAGCTAGAGTAAAGATTAACACCGAATTTGTAATGAGCACTGATTAGCCAGAGCTCAACAACCTCACTACTTCCTCTCTTCCCCCTCCTATGCAGGTTCTGGCCATTAAAGGCAACGTTGAGGCGATCCCCATCATGCTTGTGGGAAACAAGAGCGACGAGACCCAGCGAGAGGTGGAGACCAAGGACGGGGAGGCCCAGGCCAACCAGTGGAAGTGCGCTTTCATGGAGACCTCGGCCAAAACCAACCACAACGTCACCGAGCTCTTCCAGGAGCTCCTCAACCTGGACAAGAAGAGGAACATGAGCCTCAACATTGACGGCAAGCGCTCCGGGAAGCAGTCCCGCGCAGAGAGACTGAAGGGCAAATGCAGCGTGATGTAAAAAAAAAATATAATAATACACCCAGGAGAGGAGGAGATAGATGGTGGAGGTGGAGGTGAGAGAGAGAGAGAGAGAGAGGGGTGAGGAAATCCAGAGAGGAAGGCGAGAGAGAGACTCACTAAGTGTGTCAGGAATGTTTGGAAGGAAATCTCTTCATCCTCCTCCAGTTTGACCGGTGCATTCACAAACTCGACTTACATACAGGAAAACATTTCAGTTTGGAGCATACATTCATGTGCATTCTGCTAAAAGGAGACGGAGAAGACAAACGGACTCATCCAAGTGCCACAAAACCAGGCTGAAGAGCTCATTGTGGCTGCAGCGATCCTCAAAAAACACTGAAGGTTTCTGATCAGAGCAACACATTTAATGTCCTCTCTCGCTTCTATACCATCCCTCGCTAAATTCCCCCCCATCCTTCACATACCCCCTAATATACCAGTTATAGATAATGTATATGTAACAGAGTCAACAACGTTAGCTAAGCTCGCTCATCTGGTAGAAACACTATTTTAAGAGACTGAGGCATCTGTCATTGTAGTAAACACAGGACTGGAAAGTTTGCTGGCATGAACGAGACGCATTCCAGCAGCCAAACATACGACGCAGCCACATCACAGACCCTGATGTACATAAACATGGGATATTTCAATATATTCCATCTAGACCCCCTCTCCCCAATTCAGTCACAGGAATAGAGTGACTCAAATTTGAAGCATTAAAGCTTAAATTTGTACTAAGAGGACAAAATCGCTCATCTTCTCCACCTCACCATTCCACTTTCAAGATGAGAAAAAGACTTTTTTTCCATTTATCACACTATGTTAAAAACTCACCCGCGAATCCTCCTAAATGGCCTCATCTGACGTGGAGAAGCATCCGGCGGCAGGGTTTGCACACACGCAACAATCCTTTTAAGACTCTCATCGAGTGTAGAATGACTCTGGATGAAAAGGAAGCTGGACTCTGATCAAAATACGAAACAGAAATACAGAAAGCCTTGCCTTGCCTACAAGGATGATACACTTGGATAATCATTGCCAAGCCGGTAAGACGGGAAAAACAAGGGGGTCGGCTCGAGAATGTCAGTTTGCTTTGGCACTTTTCACATGGAAGGTTTCTCTTTTTGCCTTTTTCTTTTTCTTGTTTGCTTTATGACGCTCTTTGAATTCATGTAAAGTCAAAAAAATGAAAAAACCCTCCTTAGACAAAAAGCACACAGGGGAAAGAGGGGAAAAAAGGGAAGGGATGGATGTAAAATAGCTCCATGCAGATTATTCAGTGCATAATTCTGTTTCCTCTTTGGTTGCAGCATCCGGGAATCAGTGAACAGAAGGGGTCTCTCTCTCACACACACACACACACACACACACACACACACACACACACACACACACACACACACACACACACACACACACACACACACAGATAGCATGCACACAAATGCATCCATGTCAAAAAAGAAGGGAAAAAAATCACACACACAGCTCTGATAGTCAATCTGAGTGACACTGTCGACTGACTACATGAAGACAAGCAGGGCTCGCCCAGCCTAAATGCCCTCACATTGCACTTTATATCATGAACACACACAGATCTTTTAATTTGCCATGCTTTTGCCTGCATTATGCATTAGAGAGGAGCTGCTGAAAAGCTCTATTGTATGTCCAAAGTGCATATACACACCCTTTTTTTCCCCCACGCAGGAGCTCTGAATATTGTACACAGGACAGCCAAAAGCACAATACTTTTTACCAACATATCTATTTATACATTTTTGTGTTTTCAAATTTTTTTCTTTTCGTGTTTGTGTGTGTGTGTGTGTGTGTGTGTGTGTGTGTCTGTGTGTGTCTGTGTGTGTGTGCAATTTTCATCTTTAACACTTTATCCACTAGTCCTGAACACGGAGAAACAATTGCATGGAGATCATAGGTAGCTTTCAGTCTACAGTGCTTGTATTCGTCCGGCACAATGAGGTTGTGATTCTGCTGAACAACAGGGTATCATGAAGAGTGCAAAATGTGACGTAACTCTACAGGAAACCGCGTAGAAACGTCGGGGAGGGTCAGATTATTTGTCTACTTTTCTCCATCTCTCAGGCGGTTTTAATGACAACAACAACAACAAAAAATTTGTGTGGAGGATAATCTGTTCCTGTACTGTTAAACCCAAAGACACAGATGATAACCCCCTTTTAACTGTGTGTCCATCTCTCTCTCTCTGGTAAAACAACAAAAAACAAAAGAAAAAAGAAAAAGCACAGCAACTGTTCTCGTCTGTCTCCTTCTCTGTGTTTATATGTGCAGCAGGATCAACAACTGGGCACTTTAAGGGTGACATTTTTCTTGAAGACTTGCTTATTAATCAGCGATGCCTCATTTTTAAGCACCATGTAAAATGTCCCGCCTGCATTGTTCACGCCCGCGAAAACCTCCATAAAATCTCTTTCAGACGTGTAGTTATTGTAAATAAGCATATGGTAGTTCGATGAAATGTTTTTAACAGCTTCAAATAAGATGTTACCCATGTAAAGAAATACTGTCTTTCTGGGAATAAGTCCTTTGTAACCAGGAAATGTTATTACAGTAGAAGGTTCCGTGTTGCTATGTACTGTAATATAACAGCTTAATAATGATGCTCATGATATATCGTATTTGACACATCCACTCTTCAGATCTATCAATTAGACGATACTAGCAAAATGTGAATATGTAACTAAAGGTTCCACTCCATGGCTGTTACTCTTTTTCAAACATTTTTATTTTATTTTGAAAAGCTGAATGACTCCGTTGTTACTGCTGTGTTGTATTTTGCACTAATGTGAGGTCCTGTTTAAAAATTGACATTGTACCCTTTACCTGTTAGATGCCAGGGATGCTCACTCTTTTCATTTTCTCATCCATTCAAAGACAGGAAGTGTGAAACAGTTTAAGTTGTGTTTGTTTTTTCACCTTACATGATGCCGGATACTAGTAGATGATGTGGCCATGACAAGTGCTAAATCTTAAAAAAAAAAAAAAAAGAGGCTGATAATGATTTTCCAGACCCAGTCCTGGTCTGATGTGATGCATAGCTACCGGCAGTGGTGCACACGCTGCATAAATATCAGCCCTGACACGTCTGGTTGCTTCACGCAAATGCCAGATTGCGTGCGCATGTTTGTGCAATCTGTTGTTCTGCTGACGTTAACAGGAGACTGTCATTGTTCATGCCCCTGCATGGAATACGATACAGCAGGGAGGGGAAGAAAAAAAAAACAATGAGCAGTATGGACAACAAGCTGGAGCGAGTGAGGGAGGGAGGGAGCAGCAGCTATAATTAGACGTAGTGTGAAAATATGAAGTTCAACTGCACTAGCCGTGGCCTGTATTGGTTTGCATGTGGGGGAGCCTGGGAAAAGAAGATGGCGTGCATGTGGAGAGTGTGTGTGAGCATCCGCTGAGTTTTTCCGGACGGCGTGAGTTAAACAAAGAATCAGGACAGACGCCTTTTGCACCCCGTCATCCTCCCGTGGCTCATCTCATTTACAGATGAAGCATATTCACCGTCTGTGTGTGTATGTGACTGTAAGTGAATCCATCCCCCCCTCCCTCCCACTCCCCTTTCCGGCCTGCATGAGTGTGTACATGTGCATGCTCGTGTGTTGTTGCTGTTGTTGTGCCATCTTTATGAAGTGTCTGTCAGATGTTTGAAGCTTCCCTGTGGAGAATGCCTACACATTCTGCATGAGTCATCCGGCACAACACACACATACACATATTATAGAACAGGCATGGAGGCAAAATAGACTGACTGCATGCCCTCTGATTGCACACACACACACACACACACACACACACACACACATATTACATTCACACAGGCCTCATCAGTGAAACCTCATTCGGCTGTTGTTCCCGTCGTACCTCTGTTAGCGTTGCTTCGCCATAAATCCGCCCCCTGAAATCTTCCTTTACACTCATCCCACTGTTTGTTTTTAGTTTGGGTGTGTACGTGTGTGTGTGTTTGTGAGTCGGTTTGCACTTGAACAGACTGAAAACTGACCCCTGCTCACATCGGGATTGTAGATAGTTGTAAATAGTGTTCAAAGGATTTAATATTTCAGAGATGCGAGAGGAGAGCGTGCAGAGTAAAGGATGCTGCGGTTTGTCCACTGCATATTTCTTCTTACAGTCCAATCAGAAGAGAGACGGTAAAAGTAAAAGCTTTCTTCATGCGAATGCTACTCGAACTTTATGTTTGGGCTTTTTCCTTTTAGAGAGGAATCTATGGAGACCAAAAACGTCCAAGATTAGAGGAATAAATAAGACACTATGAAATGAATAATTATACGAATAAATACAGATAGAATGTGTAGTATAACCATGACATTGCTAAATTAAAATTCAGAACATAACCTGCTTCTTTATAATTACAGATTTTAATGCAGGTGTTGCTACTTTTCAAAGCATCAAGAAACATTTATTAAACAATATATTGTTCCATGGTTCATTTATATATTCAATCTGAATAGAATTTGTGTGATTATGTATTTCATAGTGTCATTTTTATCTGTTGAATACCGTTGTTTGATACGGTTCAGGCCTCCAGATTGACATACACAGATATTTGTACAGGATCAGGTGAAGTTCACCTCTGTTGTTTGCCACCAGTGAAGTAACAGGATACTTACTGGTGATGTTGCTGAAGATTCTCGTATGGCAGAGGGAGTTTGGTTCACATGTGTTCTTCCATAGCAGGATGGATGTGAAGCTGAAACAAAAGAGCAGTCAGTAGAAGGTTAAAATACACAAGAAAAAGCCGTGGTTCTCTGGTACGTCAGGCTCGTTTCTAGCAGCGAGGGGCGGGTTGCAGTCCTGTCCAGTCGAGCTTCATGTCAGACGATCTGGAAGGAAATAAAAAAAAACACTCCCACTGACCCTGCTAACCTCTCTGGCTCACCCCTTTACATCTTGTCTGATCGCCTCAGATCCTCGCAAGCTGATTTTGCAGACAGAGGAGGGGTGCGTACAGCCTGGACTTTGTGGGTGACGTAGTTTGGTACTATCCTGTCGCTCTGGCCCTTCATTCCTGCATGGTCCCTATTGGTGTTCCAGCCAGCATGAGAACAAGGACACAAACTGTGAATCATCTTTGTATTTTTTAAATAAATTCCTCAGCAGCATTTATGGCTTCAGTTTTTGCAAATGGTTTGTTTCTTTTCTTTTCTTCTTTTTTTTTGACACTTATTGTTTTTGTAAAGGATTCTCTTGGTTTATTTTTTTTTCTCCGTTGGGACTTTTTTAAAAATTTAACTAATTATGATGTATAGATATTTATTCTAGCAATAGTCTTCCTATTAAGATATACTGTGCTGATGCATCCTCTGAATAACTGAAACTAACATATATATAAATATATATAAATATATATATATAGATGATAATAATAATCAAATCTGCAAAATGATTTTCCTAATAAAAATGTGAACTGAGGACTGTTTCTTGTCTTTCTCATTTTGCTGTTGTTTTTGTACATACTTTTAGGATGAGTTGTATTCAAGTGGTGACTCCTTTGCTTTCCATTAATTAGACTACAATCCCTAACCGGAACCTGCAACCCTAACGGAGCAACTTCAGCTGTAGATCTACTTTGTGTCGTGTGCAGACTAGCAAATCCTAGCATGGTAAGAGCTGTCGTGCAATTTTTCTGATACCTTTCCCATTTAATTGAAAGTAGCAATACTGCAAAATGACAATGCAATTGAAAACTGCCTCCTAAAAACCTCCCACTTGTGAAAATCAAGTTATTTTTTTAACCTCTAAACAAGTCCATATGTTCAATATTATATGCTAGAAGAACAAAATAAGCAGGCAACTTGAAACTGCAGTGTACCAATGACCATCCAGAAATAAAGATTCAGACAGTTGGAGTTTCATATATAATAAACCTAAGAAACTAGTCCCATCTACTTGCAAGGTGGAGATCTTCGTATCATTATTCTTCGAACACGTATGGCATGTATTTTAGCAGAGTTGAAAATGAACTGATGTGCTCGAGCTGCAGGAAGTGGGGGTCAAGACAGCGGCAGACAAAACCATTCTAGATGAAGTAACACTATAGCGTTACATCGAAGCCATTTTAAGGGAAAAATGGCATTGTTCCTTTAACTGTGTCATTTTGATACAAAGACAGGTTTTTATTAGGGATGTCAGATAGTATCATCCCATCGATATTATTGGCCCAATATTGGCATGAAAATGTAATATCGATCAATATTGTTACTGGGGTTTTTTTGCCTATCATGAAACCCGATAAATAATGCCAGTATTTCGCCGGCATTTACAGGCACACAAATGATCACATCATCAAACGGCGTCGTGAAGCGTGTAAAAAAGTATGGCTGCAGTAACAAGCTTGCTGTGCCTGACTAACAATATGTCTGTGGTTTGGAATTATTTCCCAGCCCACATATATCGGTATCGGTATCGGTATCAGTTCATATCGGAATCGGAAACTGAGAGTTGGACAAAATCGGCATGTTGGTTATTGGCAAAAAAGCCAAAATCGGATATCCCTAGTTGTATGGGTTTGATCAACAATCAGAGAGGGACTTTAAAAACTAAAGTACTATTAGCAAGTACCAGAATTATTCATCATGCAAAAAATGACCTCTGTTAGCATAATACTACAATAAATAGAAGATTGCTGGGGGGATCCATATGCAGTTGTCAAGGTAGAGCTCATTCTAGCTATTTATGCATATATAGTATTGGGTAGTTTAATCCATACAGATGCCCCATTTTTGTTTAGAATTTATTTCTGTGTAGAAACAGATTACAGTATTTCCAGCTGATTTGGAGTATAAAGCATATTTTTTTCCACATTTCTTGAGTAGATGTAATCAGCTCCATTTCACCACTGCATGCCTGAACAGATCAACATTTTACCTACTTAGCCTCAGCATGTTAGCATAATAGAGCAAGCATCCCAGTAATCACATTTACCTCCAATCGCTGCTGTTATGACTCATTTTTTGAAAATTAAATTCACACAAGGCAATAAAAACTACAGTGAGCTGCTGGCTTCGCACTCTCCTCCTTTTACTCTCACTTCTCTCTCTTAACCCTCTAACATCTGCTTGGGGATGCTGTGCCCAGCACAGTTGCTATGGAGACTGTGTGACGTTGACAACGGTTGTCGCATCAGTGTGGTGTGACCCTGGTGGGGACAGAGATGCGTTACGACAGGCAGAGGTCTCCCAGCCTGCTGCTACAACAGCACAGGGAGACAAAAAAAAAAAAAACTCTCTGAGGCCAGTGTGGCAAACCCCACATGTCTCTCTGCTGAATCTACACAAGATAATCATCTCTCATGTCCACATGCACACACACTGAGACATGCTTTTAGACTTCATTGGGTCAAAGATGAAGCCTGTGAGCGCACACATGGCAGTAAAAAGGTGCAGGTGGGTGGGTGACACCTCTGTCAGCGTGGGAGCATCTTTAAGTGGTGACTCATGGGGGCTTCCACTGCTGCTTTCTGCAGTCTGGACCCACTGCCTGCTCAGTAACACTCACAGGTGGAGGAGGGAGGGAAGTACAGGCTCTGAAATGGAAGAAGACAAACGAAGGAGGGAGAGGAAGGTGCAAGAAAAGGTGAGGAAATGAAAGAGAAGTGTATAGGCATCAGCATAATTTCACACATCAGTGGAAATGAGGCCAATGCGGTACTGTGTGGGTTATAAATAGCCCTCCTGTGGTAATAATAAGCAGACAGAAAAGAGGATAAAGGTTCCCATACAGCCAGGAAGAAGACATTCCTGTGGATGCACCCCAAATCCCATCTCTACCAGCATCAAGAGGCCTGGAGAACCAAAGATTTGGTTGCAGAAAAATGCAGATCCTACACATCCCAGTCTCCTCCAATGATCCTGCAGCAGATGCAGCGCTTTTAGCTCCGCGTGTGTGGAGGAGGAGGAGTGGACCACAGCTCGGTGGAGACGGAGGCAACGTGTTTGTGCGAGGCCTGCCAGGAATAGAAGGAGAGGCCCACACCTCCCGGGAGACGTGGGAAGCTGCAGGTGAGTCAATGGCGCCACCGCGTGGATGCGCAGGTCTCCTGTGGATACCAGTCGTTTTTTGGTTTTTTTTTTTGTTTTGTTTTTTTGTTGCTGTTTTTTTACTGTATGTTACACAAAACCAGATGTGCCTGACAGTGTCTGTGGGTTATCTCATGAGTAGGGGCAAGGACAAGGAAGTGATTCATTTTGAGCACTTTCAGTGGTCAAAAAATGTGCAGGTCATGTAGGAAATATGTAATAAAAAAATTGTGCGTTTGGACTTTATGAAATGCACAGATAAGAGAAATGAATGGAATGTGACTTATTTTCCTGCATGTGTTGATTGGATTTGCATCGAGAGCACCAAGACAAGTAGATGTGCTCCAATAATCACAAATATCTGCAAATAAAAGCCACTTTTTAAATTGATTTTGTATTTTATGTGCAATGAAAATACCTGAAATCTGAGCCAACTGATAGAATTTGCCATCAACAAAAGATGAGGTTAGATGTGCTGTTGTGCAAAACGCAGCTACAATCCCAAATAATGGATTTTGAACATCTTTAATGAATGAAGACATTTTCTTAATTAAATCTGACTCTCATTCACAGCAATCACAGCATCCACGAATGTTTCCAAACTCTCAGGGCCAGAGGTGCCCTCAGGACACCAGGAATTCCCATCAAAACAGAAACAGCGGAATATTTATTGCTTTTTTTTAGGGGGGTAAAACTGGAAAATATGCGCCAAAAAAAATCCTCTTGTTGGTGCCGATGTATATGAAAGATGTAGCTTTGGGAGCCCCTGGGTTAAAGCTGCTGTCACCGGATCGGATGGAGGGAGGGAAGGAGAAGGAGGAGAGAGGGAGGAAGGAAGGGAGGTGGGGAGGGAGGGGAGAGGGGTAGAGGAGTGGACAGACACTGGTAACGGAGGGGGAGGCGTTTGGCTCGGTGAAGACGGGGAGTGAACGAGCAGGAGAGGGTGAGGAAACCAGCGGATCTGGCCCTTTAAATCACCGATACAAGCGCATTTGGAGGTGAGTTTTGGAGATATTTGGCTATTTTTCCCCCCTTCCCTCCTCCTTGTGGGTGATAATTGTAACGCCTCTGTGCGCCTCCGACAAACCCGGGATTTCTCGCCACCGAGGGCGGCTGCAGCGGAGAGAGGGGCTTCATCAGTGTCACGAATCCGGATTTCCCCAGCCCTTTTGCCGGCAGAGAGGGTGGGGAGGACCGGGGACAGGGTCAGTGGAAGATTTCCTACATGCTCGGATGGCTGGACTCTTGAGGAGCCTACAGCTTACTGGATCTCATGTGCCGAAGTAGGCCCCTCATCAATTTGCATAATAGCGGAACATAACGGCATGCGCTCCGGTCTTGTGCCCATTGTCGCTGGATGGGGTTTATACTGGCTGCTTGGAGAGCCTGCCTCCCCTCCAAACATGTCACCACCCTGCTCCCCACGGCTAACAGTCGGGCCCCTATTTGCAGAGCTGGTCTAGTCTGGTCTCCACTTGGAGAAGGAGGGGGAAAAATATCTTTGATAATAATGTGCACAAGGTCTGCCTGTGCTTGCGCGCCCGTGCGTATGTGCGTGTGTATGCTGGCGGTGTGTGTGCGCTGCGTGGATAGCCATGGGAGAGAGAGGACATGCTGTTCTATCCATCAAAATGCCCGCATTGTGTTTTCACACGGTAGAGCAGCGAGCAGGGCCTATAGCAGAGGACATGGCTCCGTACTGTAGGCCCGATCTGCGCTCAGGAGCTGCGAGGATCAATAAGGATTGATGCATTTTTGCGCGTCTTGAGAGCCTCTGTGGGCTCGCTGCTTGGCTGCTTGGCTGGCTGTTTGGGCCTGTCCAGCTCTGGGGGTGTTTTTTTGTTTTGTTTTTTTTTAAGTCCAAGTTAAGACAAATGAGCAGCTCACTGTATGTTTTTTTTCTTCTGTGCTTTGGCTTTTTAGGAGATGTTTTCAATTTGGAGAGGCAGGAGAGGAGAGATGTGACTGTGTGTTTGTGCTGTATTTTTTGAAGCTTCTCTGCGCCATAGCAGTAAAAAAGTTTGAGAAATCAACAGGCTGAGGAAAGGTTTATAGTAACCAAAGTGGAGATTGAGTTATTCAGCTGCATATTTCTTAACTATCTGCCACAATTATCCACATGAGGGGACATGAAAACTTAATTTTCTGTCTGCAGCTTGTAAACAGAGCATATTCCCATAGCTGTGCTGTAAGAATATATAGTACATTGCAGCATTTAGCACTCAATAAGGTTGTCAGTTTCTGTTTTTGTGGCTGCATGTGGGGTGACTTAGGGCCATTCATTGAATCTGGAGAGGTAATGAGAAGGTTAGAGTATACTGTGATGGAACAAGTGTGTGTTTGTACTAATAAACTCATTTTAGGGACTTTTATCAAGTCACACATTCACATCCAAACTGCCACACGAATATGACAGGAGCTGCAGCCTATGGAGAAGAAATAATGCTTTGTATTACTCCTGTTGGATAAGAATCTGTAGAAATGATGTTCTGGAAAGGTTAATTACCTTAATGATCGTACTACAGAAGCATGTAGATGTTTGAATGGCTGTATGAAGGAAGGGTTAGTGTTAGTTTGAGGAGAGGATATACTCGGAGACTGGCCTGGAGACAAGAGCAGATTCTACAGAAGATAAACATTTACAGTTTGGGGTTAAAAGTTGCAGTTTTCTTAGAGACATCCAAAAAAAAATGGTCCCAGAATTGACTCCAGTTTGATGACAAGCAACACTAGTTTCAGAATTTCAGATTCATGCTTCTTACTATTAAAAGAAGCTAATGTAAGAAGACCCATATGCCATAATTTGCCAAAACAATGGGCATTTCATTTCTCTAATATTAACTTGCTGGAGACAGTTTTTCATGCTAGAGACAAGTTTGTGAATCCTCAAAACGTAGGAGGAAGTTATGAGCGTTCTAATGTGACAATAATGCATCAGTTTTATCAACATAAGTCAGTTTAATGTCAAAAAAAGAAGTTTGTATGTGAAGAACTGTATGAAAATCCTTCAGAAACATGGACATTTGGCCTCTAAAGGTCAAGTTAGAGTTAGAATTTGGGTTGAAAGTATAAGATTATGATTTTAATTTGGAGTTCAGTTAGGTGACAGTTAGTAAATGTCTCAATAGGGACAATGATAGTGAAAACGTGGGAACGCAGAAAGAGAGAGAAGTTTGTTGAGATGTTATAAACTGTCTTCATTCACTCCCTATTTCTAACTCTCTCTCTCTCTCTCTCTCTCTCACACACACACACACACACACACACACACACACACACACACACACACACACACACACACACACACACACACACGCACACACACACACACGCACACACACACAAAAGCCCTAATTACAGACATGAATCTGAGCTACTCCACAGTAGGAGTAATTAAAGCAGGACTCTCCTCCTGAGAGAGAGGGCGACAGACAGAGAGACAGAGTGAGAGACACAGTGGTAACAGACTCACAGTGATGTATGTGAGGCGAGAGGTGTATTTTGATCGTATGCACCAACGAGGAAACTTCCCTGCTGTGCTAAAACAGAGTGTAAATACAAGAAACTAGGGATTTGTAGAGGTTTTCAATGAGCGTTTGGACACAATGATGTGACAAATACCTCAAAATCCTCCAAGAATGAAGAAGAATCTGATCAGTGAAGTGGTTTTACATGTGTTTCCTTTAGGAAAATGAAGTTGTGATGACAGAAATTGTAAAATGAATGATGAACAATGAAGTGAATTCCACCAAAGTTCATATTTTTGTCATTGAAACACATAATTTGTCAATTTTCAAAGCAAAGATTTTTCTCTTTGAATTTCAAACTTCTTCCAGCTTGAGCTATATTATAATGATTGTTTTGCTGCAGGATTCACTAAAACAGCAAAACTTCTCCATATTCAAATGTGGAACTAAATCTTAAATCCAGCATTTTTTTCAGATCCTCATGCAACAAGCACAAAACAACATTTTCAGACGTGTTTAACTGTTTCTAATCTAAACAGCCGACTCACTTGTTCGTCTCACCTGTTCTTTTTCGCAGAGGCAAGCCAATGTAAGCTCAGCCGCCGTCCTGCTCTGTCATTTTGACTCGGCAACTGTTTTCCCGCCATCGCCGTGTCGCTCGGATCGCCTCATCCTTTCGTATTAGTGTTCAGAGAGGGTCCTGTCTGCACGCCATCAGTCAGGTAATACTCTGTTTTCTGTTTTGCTGTGCCACAAGTATCTTAAATCCAATTTTTTTTTGTCCTGGAGGCAGAGAAAATGTCGAGCAAGAGTTTATTTAAGCATCCTAATCTCCAAATGCATTTCAGTGAGGTCTAGGTATAATTCTGTTCACACATCAGCTCTGACACAGTTTATTAATCCCTTTATTTGGACACGATATGTGTTATGTCCAGAGAATATAATGGCAGTTAGCTTTTTTAATTGCTTTTGAACACTCCTATTCTTAGTTTCACTGTATCTACATATTCTCTCGCCTTCATAAACTGCATTTTGAACAAGATAGCTGACATATTTCAGTTATTATTGTGTTGCAGCATCATGTGGTCACCTCATAGTGGTGCTGTAGCTCCACAGCTGAGGTCACACAGTCACATGAATGAAGTGATCAGAGCTACAGTGTCACCCAATGAACCCTATTAATAGTGAAATAAGATTCTTACAGGCACTGTAAATCTGTAATAATCTCATCTAACTATTAATTGTATTAAGTTAACTTTGTTCCTGCGGCTATAATCAGTATGAAAAAGTTCACCTTGAAAACAGTAGTTTCACTATATAAAACGATCTTAACCAAAGGTCCACTTACTAGTGTTTATTTTTAGCAAATCTCTCAGTAATGCTGCAATAATTAATCAATTAATCAATTATTTGTCAGCTATTAAATGAACTAGCAACTATTTTGAAAATGTAATGTATGGTTTGAGTATTTTTTATTTTTATTTTTTCATTTTAGCTTCTGATAAGTGAACATTTTCAGATTATTTTTCACTCTTTTATGTCAGAAAATGGAATATCTTGATGCTAGGGTTAAAATAAAACATCCAACAATGTTATCTTAGGCTTTGGGAAACACTGATTGATATTTTTCACAGTTTTCTGCCGTCTTAAAGACCAGACGTTTAATTTTTCCCAAATAAAAGCTGAAAAGTTCTCAGCTGAAAGCTCTGAAGAAGTAGTAAGTGGGCCTTGAGCTGAACTTTTTTTTGTAAAATTTTACTTTCTTGCTATTTTGTTGATTTGCTTTGCTTCTGTTTGACTTTTTTGGGTGTTTTGTAGGTTTATAATGCGGAACATTGCAGAATCGCTTGACAATACAAGTTTCAGGGATCGCAAAGGAAAATAGGCTGGTAGCTAAATCTGGTGCACGACAGCTCTCTAATTTAACAGACAAAATTAAACATTGTTGCGATATCACATAGAATATAGACATACAGTATGTACAACATGCAAGATCCTTCATGTTACTGGAATAAGTCACTCAGTCCTGGAAACAAATGACAAACAAGATACCAAAAAAAGCCCATTTTGTAGTATTTATTTGATCTCCCTTTGTCTCTCATTCAGTTTTCTCCTGTGTTGGTGTATTCTGATGGATCAGTATGTCTACCACTAATAATATCGCCCAGGCCAGGAAACTGGTGGAACAGCTGAGGATTGAGGCAGGGATTGAACGTATTAAGGTAAAAACAACCATTTTCTGACGTGTTTGTGTATATGTATGGTCATAATGATTCATTCATATTTCCAGTGTTGGGAAGCACATTTACTCAAGTGCTCAATTAAAGTACAATTTTAAGGTTTGGATGAGGTTTACACTGGTTAATCTAACAAGCTTTTTAAATATATGATGACACATTGTTGAAGAATAAACCAACAGTTTCTGACCTTTTTCGATCCTGATATAATATAGAAAGTCATTTTACTCCTGTAAAATGACAATTAAAGTCAAATTAAGTTAAACTGACATTAGAATAATGTATTTCATTCTTTTCAAACAAATTTTTGGTCTTATTTCTTAACAAAATGACTTTAAACTTGTCCAAAATTACTCAAAAGTTGTCCAAAATTATATCAGACTTGTCCAAAACGTCTTGAAATGTATCTCAAATTATTCAAAGATTATCTAAAAAGATACAAATTTGTCAAAAATGACTTTCAAATTGCAGAACATGTCTTGCAACGCATCTAAAATGACAATGTAAGTCCAATTAGACAAAACATAATGTTCTTTCTATAAATACTTAAATGATCCAGTACATCACCATATATCAAAGATTAGATTAAAAAAAAAAACGTCCACAACCAGAAAGCATATTTGTGTATCTGAACTTTGCTTTTTCTCCCATTGATCATCTGGTTACCCCTCAAATTCATCTGCCATTTCTGCGTTTAAAACTAGACATAAAGCAGTTCAAACCTGCAGCAGCTGCAACAACAGCTGCTGATACACTGATGCCTCAGTATTAATAATCTAATGATCCTATTTATAATGTAACAGACTGGTCTAACCAGTATTTAACATCAATACTTTAAATTTTGCTGCTAATACTTTAGCATTTTTACTGAAACAGGACTTTTCATGTAGTAATGTAATGTCACAGCTTCATTTTTACCTCTTGCCATTTGTCCATTTTCTCCCCACATTTCTTCCCATTTAATTATTTCTTTTTTGTCCCCCTTCCTCTCCGTCCTGTCAGGTGTCTAAAGCAGCCGCAGACCTGATGAGTTACTGTGAGCAGCACGCTCGTAGCGACCCTCTGCTGGTTGGGGTGCCCACTTCTGAAAACCCTTTCAAAGACAAGAAGCCCTGCATCATCCTATAGCTGCACCCCGCTTTTCCTGCCCTCACACACACACACAGACACACATGCACACACTCATGCACATATAAACACACATTCGCAATCTGAACAGATCTCCAGGTGTCCCCAGGTGCACACACACACACACACACACACAGCTACACACACACAGCTACACACACAACTTCGAGCAACCCTATCTGATCTTTCAGGGCTGCATATCCATAGACACACACTCCTAAAATAGCCACACTGGAAAAGCGCCATACCCCAGAGCCACAGCTAGGGGGCAGGTATCTTGTGCTCACGGTGGCTGAGATCAGTATATCACTGAATATGATCCAAGGTGCTTTGGTAATATTCATAAATGCTGGCGAATTAACTACAGCTTAACTTGAAAAGGGATTTGGACGATAATAATCAGTGGGAAACCGGTGTTTTTTCAGTTCTTTTGTCATGAAGTGAGGTGTCGGGTAAAGCATGATCAGCTGTGCCATAGGCAGCGAGTGGGAGGACGTATGTGGGCAACAGAAAAGGGTGGTAGGCGCTAGGCCGCCCGTGCCAAACACGACCCGGTGTCCTATTAAAAGCTCAACAAATGCTTCTTTTTTCTACGGGAGTTAAAAAAAAAAAAAGCTTTGTCCTCGAACCTGCTAGCGGTAAATCATGGCGGGTGATTCTGGAGCAAGTGGCTAAAGCCTTTTGCCTTTTATCGGACTTATAGCATGTTCCCGCCCAAAACCTGTATCGACAAACCTTCTCTGCCTGTGGCCTCACTATGGCTGTCTGCAGCCTTTGGCCGAGCCTCCAGCTGTGCCAATCTGTAAAAAAAAAGAAAAAAAGTCGTTTCTAGATGCCGATCTGCCGTCGCTTTTAGAAATCTATTTCTGACCTCAGATCTGCACCTAGGAGGGAAAACACAGTGAACGGCTCTACATAGAACTCAAGCTATTAACCGCGGACGTTTACTGCATTTTTCTTAACGTGTTTGTGAACTCAATGTATGTTTAGATATTTTTGTTGAAGAGTTACTTAACAGATAAGATGATGCTGTACTTTTTTTTCTTTCTTTTTTTTGGATCGTTTTGCTTTGACATAGGTGTTGTCCCTGGTTGATCAGATTTCTTTTCCTGCTTGTGTTATAGCAGGAGATCTGGTTGTGAGCCAGGGGCAATACCTAATGGGATCTTAAACAAAGGTTTCTACTGTACACCAAGGCTCCCTGTGCTTTACCCTGAGAGAGGGTGAGGTCACAGACCGACCACACCGGGGGAATCAGTCTAGCGAGGACTGCAAGGCTGGAGGAGATAATACAAACTTAAAAAGAAATAGCAATGGAGGCACCAGTTTCCCACCTTCTCAGCTCATATTTGTTGCTTTCTGTAAGGCGAAGGGAAGGAAAACGCATCGGAGAGTCTGCATAGATGGCGGTGTTTGTTTTGTTTGCCTCTTTGGAAAAAATCTTGTTTTAAAGCATAACAATTTTGGCCTATAAATCAGATTGCCTGGCTTTAAACTCTCCAGTTTCCCCAGTTGAACAGCTCACTGTAGTGTGAGTTCAGACTGGATCGGTCGGAGGCGGCGGTCCCTCTTTCTGTCCTCCTTCCTCCTCCTCCTCCTCCTCCTCTGACAAACCAAACTTGATTGTAAAAACTGAAGATGAAGAAGAAGAAAAAAACAAAGTTAAGAGAAACAAACTAAGTGTATAAACTTTCTTTCTGACGTGCAGAAGTGATAAGTTGAAGAGTAGCTGTTTTCGGGTTTTATTTTCTTTCTATGGAGTCCATGGAACCTGGTCAGTTGAGTATTACCCTGTACAGTGTTTGTAAGATACAAAATCTAAACACAGACTTCCCCTCTGTGGATGTTGGATTTTTTTTCTTTTCTTTTTTAAGTAACTACTTATACTGTTCTGTCAGTCCGGATCATGTCTGTCTTCTTTCTTTCTTTTTTCTTTTGTCATTCAGGTTTTAGAGGCTTGTGATGGCGGAGGTTGGTTTTCTACCACGGATAGAAATACAACTGATGAGGATGAAATAATGTACCAGAAATTAAAAAAAAAAAAAGAAAGGCCCCTGTTAGGTGTAGGATCTTATTAAGAGGATGAATCAACATCGGACCTCATTCCAGTGGCAAAAAAAAACCAACCTCCTGATCTGTCCTTTAACACCCACATTTTTTTCACATTTTTTACATGTTTTCTCTCTCAAGTGTTGAGTTTTGGGCAACTAGGACAACACACACACATCTCTACACACACCTACACTGTCTCTTGCAGGTGCTTTTCAGGCTTGATGGTTAGAGTAGCTGGTTTTGATGGTTAATTGCTGAGAAAATTGAGCTTTGTGCCATCATATATCACAACTAACTGCGGTTTTTGTCACATTCGGTGACTGAGCAGGTCACTAGGACATGATTTATGACTGCTGATGGTGCGTCTTGGGGGTCGAGCCCACTGCTTTCCTGTTGTCATATCACTGGATCAGCATGATCCATCTGCTACACTGAATCTTTGGACATTTTTGGAGGTGGCGAGAGCTTGTTTGGGTCCACACTCGCTATAGAGTTTGTACAAATCTGTGTTCAAAGCAGACTGTCCGCTGGAGACACCCTGCAAATATACCCTCGATAGGACATGATTTAGTGCTATTTTTCTATTTACCAACACCTCTAAAGCAGGCTAAATAACACATATTTTGCTTGTTGAATCGGCCTGTGTAAAAATCACAGTTTTACAAGTTTTAGAAGTGTTGATCGGCTCATTTTTGTTACCTGGCTGTGTGTTTTCCAGCTCTCAAAGTGAAATATTTGCATATTTACCCCCCCCAAACGCCCTACCGTTTCTTTAAGAAAAAAACAGAACTTAATGATTCACTGGCTAATTAGCTGTGCTGTATTATCACCGTAGGCGATTGCTCCTGACACAAAGCCTCGCTTCATCTCTCATTTGCTTTTTGTTCCCAGCAGAAAAAGAGAGAGAGAGAGAGAGAGAACAGGCCATTTCGGGAGCTGGAGAAAGGCCATAGTGAAGGCTGAGGGTGTGTGAGTTTGTGTGCATGTGTGGGTGCTGCTGTTTGGGAACTGAAAAAGGATGATTTGGCAGAGCAGTAGGCGGAGAGAGGAGAAAATAGAGGTGCACGCGTTTGTGTGTGAGTGTGCGTGGTCAGTGGGTGTGCGTGTGTGTGGGAGATGCACACACAGTGCCTCCAGTGTCACATAGTAACGTTACAGTGCTGCAGCTCCGCCATTCTAGGTCAGGGTTAGTGTGACCAGAGGAGAGGTCATGTGATACTACAAGTCAGAGCAGCCTGTAAGGTCTGTACTCGCTTGGTGATCAGTCAGAGGCTCATGTGAGAAAAATCGAAGAAAAAAGGAGACAAAATTGCTCAATTGACATGTGGGAAGTTATTTCTGATGTGATGACCAATAGTAACCCAGACATTAGTCACAAAGCTGATAAATTCACTTATTTTTTAGTCCTACTCTGAGCTACTGGTTATTTTCAGCACTCATTTAAGCCTTAGAAACCTAAAGTCACAGCTTGGCATTTGGAGAAATATGAATATTTGAGCATAAGATGAGAAATTTAATGCCGCTTTTTTGTCTGTGTGTTTAATATGAAGTGAAATCCAGCAGCTGGTTCACTTAGCTTAGCTTAAAGGCTGGAAACAGATGGAAACTGCTCACCCGGCTCCATCCAATGGAAAGAAAATCCGCATTCCTGCTGTCTTTTGCTCACTAGTTAACATGCTACTGTATATCTTCTCGTCTCACCGTTAAAATGAACTAGTGAGCTTCAGATGCACTTTTTGGGCAGATTTTGTTGATGCTGGATGGCTGTTGTACTCTGTTTTCTACCCTGCTGCTGGGTGTAGCTTTGGATTTAGCCAACATGGCAAGCAGACATGAAAGAGGTATTGATTTGGTCAGGAAAGCAAAGAAGTATCAGACTGCTACTTTGGATAAATTTGTTTATTTTATGTGGAGGGATAATAAGCAAATCTGCAGTGACAGGTTTGAAGTAACTCAGATTTACTGATCTGAGACAAGTTTACTTATTGCTGAACTATTGCAAAATCGAGGAAAGGTTTGATTCTTTGGTAGTTTTTCGAAAAAGAAATGCAGTTCCTTTCTTTGCAGTTGCAGAGGTTTCACACAAAATAACACAAGCATATCATATCAGCACACACACACACACACACACACACACACACACACACATAGATGTCCTGATAATGTCTGACATATGCTATTTTTTTATCATTGTTTTTTTTCAATCATTCCATTCCTGGTTGGGCTACAATCAGAGACAGCCGGCCTGAATTGCTGGTTTGGCCGACGGCTTGTCTGACTGATTGGGTGTTAGTTTGCCTTATAGTGGTGTATATTGTGTTAATGCTGGTCTTGGGGTTATCAGATCAACAGAACGAATGGTCTTAATGTGGAACACGCGGCTCAAGATGGAAATCCACTGGTGTGTTGTGACACAAAGCGAGCCCGGCGGTATTCCTGTCCGGTCCGGTGAGGAGAGTTGAGGCTCCTCGCTGGTGGACTTTCATATCAAACATCACTGAAATGGCTCTGAGCCCTTCCTGAGACTCATTTTTGTGTTCTGATCTCCTGTGTATGCATACAGTATATGTATCTTTTTGCCTTGATTGATTATGAAGAAAATATATCTATTTTTTGTAACTGTTCTCTGATGTGCCATAACTCATGTTTTCTTGCACACTGTTAATATTTTGTGGATATTGCTGTTACAAAAAAGATGATATTGAGAAGTAGATAACATTAATAAAAAGATGATATAATAACACACACTCGTGTTGTTTTTATTTTTTATTTTTAAGCATGTTAATAGCACTGTTTAATGGATGGCAGAGTCTGTCAGTTAGGTTACCACTTTGGTTCTGAATAAAATGGAAAACTGCAACAACTTTGATGCAATATTAGGAAATTGTACACAAAAAAATGAAAGGAAATAAATGACATTTCTTTTTTTCATTTTTAAACCATTCATATAAAGTATTTTAAAATAGTGTTTATTTTTATTATACTTTATTCGAAATAATTTTTTAAAAAATTGTAAAAAGAAAATGTTAGGAAAAAAATATATATATATTTTCAGTGGTTTTTATTTATATATTTTTTTTTCAAAATGCTATTTTTATTCTTCATTTTGTTAAAAATGTTTTGAAACTATTATTTGTTAGAAAAATAAATAATGTACATTGGGACAAATACTCAGGATTGATCCTCAGAATTAATTGTAACAACTGTGGTTATTTAATGGTCCGTGTACGGATCTGGTAATTGGATTTTCCGTTCCGAAACAGGTATTGAAAAACATAAAACGAGTGCTTATTTGATTTTCGTTTTAAAATACAAAAATTAAAACTGAACTACAAGGCTTTTTTCCTTTTCATGATCAAAAAGGGATATGCGATTTTTTTTTTTATGCTTTGATTTTCGTTTTAGATTTAGAATAAGAAGAAAGTAAAATCAGTAAGAGACAGAAACGAAAAAAGGTCCGTTTTTTCATTTTCTGAGCCCGGAAGTGGTCATCAGCAAGTGTGGAGCCAAACAGAGTACGGTGCAGAGACTGTACATAAAAATTTTTTTCGTGAGTTTTCATGGTCAAAATGAGAGATCAGGTGGCCGATCTTAAAATAAATCAATATTGATTTTTTTTTATAGAGCGTTAAAGTTTTGCGAAGCCAGGGGGCGGGACTACTTGATTGACAGTCCGGTCTGGAATGATTGACAGGTCCTATGGAGGAGGAAGCAGAGACTCTGCTCTCCTCGTTTGGATTAATTCTGATATAACTTTTGGTTTATTTATCGGTGGAGCAGCAGAACATTTTCCACAGACAGTTTTCCTGCCCGTTGGCTTGTTTTAACCAGTTTTCTGCCTTCGGCTGATTCTACCAGCAGACAGTGAAAGGACTCTAATAGTTCAGTAAGTGTTTATTTTCGTATCGGTGCCGCTTTTAATGCACTTTACATGCAGCTTTAGTGTCAGATGTAATGTGTGCCATGCACTCCAGATGTTGGTGGAGTTTGTTTCAGTGTGTGTTGACCAGAGAAGAAAGTTAGCATAGTAAATATTAGCTTTAATGTTAGCCATGCTAACCGAGCTAGCTGCTCAGTCGTAGCCTGATTAAAGCTAACGTAGCATTAAGCTAATGTGTTGAGTTTCATGTAAACAGCTGAAGTGTGTTGTGTTCCTGTATTATGGTTCATTAAGTTCATAAAACTGTGGCTGGTTGACATTAATGTAACGTTCAGGAAACTTAAATGTGATTAAAACAGTAACGTTAATGTTCTAGTTGTCAGTAATCAGCTTTAATTTGACACTAAAACAGACTGATAGTTTTAAATGACATCAGTTTCATGAATTTGTTGAAAATTGTCTCATTTGTTGTTGTGATGTTGCTGCTGATTGTTTAAAAGCAGATGATCCGTGGTGAAGATACGTTTAGTTCTAGTATCAGAAGTACAAGAAGGAAAATGGAAGTTTAGTTCTGCTACATCAAAGATTTCAGGATTAAAATAACTAAATGAGTCTTCATGCCTCAAACTTTATTTTTACAATAAAGAAATAATGAAATAATCACAGATAATAAAAATATAAATAGCAGAGAAAACCTGAGAGAATAATTACCTGAAAAGTCTGTGAAGGAAAAGCAGCTTTTTTATCCTGAAAGATCAGAATCAGCTCCAACATCTGCATCTGACAGCATCAAGTCAACCAGAAAGAAAAGAAAAAAGAAAATGACTTCTTTCTGATCACATCTGTTCTGCTGCTCACAGTCTGCTGCTGCTCACATTCTTCACATTTATAGTCCACTTTTAAAAGTTCAGCAGACAGGTGCTCTATTTTGGAGTGTGACGATGTCGACGGTGATGTGGAGAGTGAAGTTTCCGTTTCACCCACAGCGTGCTTTAGGGCAGCCAGGTTGGACTTGATGTTTGAAATACTGACCGACAGCTCAGATTTAACTGTCTGTAGTTCCGTTTTGATGGGTGTTAAACTTTCACTTCAAGCCGCCAGGGGCTGGGTCTTTAAAATAACCGCCGTCTCGTTACAGAGTGAAAGTAGCAGTTCCTCCTTAAGGTCAGAGGAGATTGCAGCATCTGAGGGCCTCTTCAAAAGAAGACGTAGTTGATGAAGGCGTTCTGGAGCAGGACCAGAAAGACCACGAACAAGCAGCCTTGAGATCTTAGGCAGCGACTCCCTCGGGTGGGTGTCAACGGTGTTCACGGTCAGGTCTGTGATAATCCCGTCAAAAAACAAAACAGAAAAAAATCTAGATTATAAATCAACATGTAACCAAAGCACTCTGTGTGTAACGCCATAGTATAGGATGTAGTTCAGAAAATGTCAAAGTATAGTATACTTTTCAAGAATAACATAGTATGGCCTGTAGTTCATAGTATAGCATGTTGGCAAAAAAACCCAACTGATTATTATGTGGTTCAAAAAGTGTAAAATGATAGGATGTTGACTAAAATTGTCATGTATGATATGTGGTTCAAAAAATGTCATAGTGCAGTATATTGTCAAAATAGTATGTTTTTCAAGAAAACATCACAGTATATGTCGTCTAAAAAATGCCATAGAATAATATTTCATTGCACAAGTAAAAGTATAGTAATTTTTAAAACTGTTCAAGTTCTTATAATATGTTGCTAAAAAACAAAAAAAACTAAAACAAAAAAAAAACGTCATAGTAATATGTCAATTTAAAAAGCCTATAGTATGGAGTGTCACCCAACAAACGTCATAGTATAGCATGTCGTCCAAAAAACATCATGGTATAGCATGTCGCTTTAAAAACATAGTATATCCTTTGGTCCAAAAAAACGTCATAGCATAGTATGTCGTCCAAAAAACATCATGGTATAGCATGTCACTCTAAAAATGTCATAGTATAGCATATCACCCAAAAAACGTCACAGTATAGCATGTCACTCTAAAATCGTCATAGTATAGCATGTCACTCAAAAAACATCATAGTATAGCTTTTGGTCCAACAAACGTCATAGTATAGCATGTCGTTCAACAAAATATCATAGTATAGCATGTCACTCTAAAAACATCACAGGATAGCCTTTGGTCTAAAAACGTCATAGTATAGCCTTTGGTCTAAAAACATCATAGTGTAGCATGTCGCTCTAAACACGTCATAGTATAGCCTTTGCTCCAAAAAACGTCATAGTTTAGCATGTCACCCAAAAAAACATCATACTATAGCATGTCGCTCTTAAAAACGTCATAGTATAGCATGTGGCTCAAAAAACGTCATAGTGTAGCATGTCGCTCTAAAAATGTCATAGTATAGCATGTCTTCCAAAAAACATCAACGTATAGCATGTCGCTCTAAAAGCGTCATAGTGTAGCATGTCGCCCAAAAAACGTCATAGTATAGCATGTCGCTCTGAAAACATCATAGTATAGCCTTTGATCCACAAAACGTTGTTTTGTCCTGGCTGTGTGAAGTAGCTGAGGAGCAACACAAAAACAGTCCAAACGCTGGTTTCTAGAGGGTTAGATGAGTATTTATTTGAAAGAGGAAGTTTACAACAACACAACATGTGAGGGGGTTAAAAACAAATGGGTGTTAGTAAAATAAAAATAAATAAACAGAACTAAAACTGAACTTCATGTTGACATTGATGGGCATTCCAACCAGGAACAAAGTAAAAGATAATCAATACGAAAAAAAAACTCTTCCTGTTCACCTCTTCAAGCCCAAAAACATACCCTAAACTAAAATTACCAATGGGTTTCCTGTTTTCCTGTCTGAACAAGTCAAAGGTCCCTCTCTATCTCCCTACACATCCACCAACCACTGGAACACATCTCCAAAGTTCTGCCGGGCCAGCTCAGCTTCCCCTCAGAAGAAGTGCCGCCAGATGAAGGAGCCTTTTGAGAGGCAGCTGGTATCGTGATTGGACTGTACTTTGGTCTGTTCCAATCCAGCTTCAGCTCCAGAGACGGCAGGCGGAACGAGTCAACGGAGGCCGGGTGGACGAAGGCATGCAGCTGAGTACAATCCAGAAAACAACAGAGGAGGAGTGCAGTGGCCTAGTGGCAAAACAAACAGAGTAGCATCATATGTCTCTTAGAAAACATCATAGTATAGCCTTTGGTATGAAAAAATGCCATCATATACATCGTATATGGTACAAATAATAAGTCAAACGAAAGAAACATACATTGTAGAATTGTAGTAATTGTGGGCTGACTGATTTACTGATTATCAGTATTTTATTTTTTACTGATTTATGGTAATAAATACATTTAAAAATGGCGCTACTTTGGCTCTGAACCTTAATCTACCTGTGGTCACTCTGTCTTCTGGAGTGATTTGATTTGGTTATATGTCACGAATAAAACTCCTTTAACTTAACATCTGTAAACAAAACAAAAACGTATCAACAAAGTTTCCTGTTAGAGTTTGTGTTCTTCTAAGTTTTACCCAAGATTTTAAATACTTTCATTTACTGCAAATGAATATCGACTCCAAATGTCTCAGTAATAACCATTATCAGCCTTAAAAACCCACAAAACACCCCTCTATACTTGACCACACTTAGTACAGTCCGGTTCCCCCTTCTATAAATCTGCTTGGAATCGTCCACTTCCTGTTTGTCAAAGTGGCCTTCTACCTGGACAGGTTTTGTTGGAGCTCATGCAACAAACATTTTGGGTAACTGCACTTTAATATGGATGGATGGATGACACTGAATTAGAGTCTGTTTTCATGAGACTGAGTTAAGATGTGTAGCTCTGTCATTAAATAGGAAATTATTTCTCAGAATTCACAGAGAAAAGTCTGAAATGTTTGCTAGGTTAGCGTCCCACATGTTCTTTGGCTCAGCTAAAGCTAACTCTCTCCAACTTCTGGATCTCTTGAGTTGCTTGTTGTTAAAATATCTTGCTGTAGGTGCTGAAGCTCAGAAAGTCTGCGATGTTTGTTCAAAATAAGCTCATTCTCAAGTCTTATCTGAACTGTCCTCTTTTGTTTGAACTTTTCCTAAACTTAGGAGTTAATGACAGAGCAGCACATCCAGACTCAGTCTCATTTATGTAGAGATTAAACTTCAGTGTCATTCGTTGATGTTAAAGTGCAGTTTTTCAAATGTATGTTGCACATGCTCCCGACCAAACCAGTCCAGGTGGAAGACAATGTGAAGAGAAAGCTCCAGAGGATGAATATCACACATTTACGATGTAAATAAATGTCCTTTAATTTGACATTGTCATGCAAATGATGTTCAAATCTTTGAGTGCTTTGTTGATGTTGGTTTCTAAATGTTTTTTGACACTCGGCCCCAAAGATTAAAACCTTCTACGGCTCACAAGCTGCAACAATTCACACTTTATCAACTATCTTTCTGACAAAACTAAGATAAAAAGTGAAAAACTGCCTGATTCCTGCATCATGAATGTAAATCTTTTTGGTTTTTGTGACAGTAAACTGAATATATTTGGGTTTGACATTTTATAAACCAAAACAAGAAATGAATTACTGGAGAAAACAATCAATAGATTAATGGTCAAAGAAAATGTGTTTTCCAACATATATGGCTGAATTACTCCATTACAAGATACATACAATTTCAATTCAATTTTATTTATAAAATGCCAATTACAGGTAAAATTGTCTCAAAACACTTTATTTTTAAATTTTTTGTAATATTTACAATATGACAAAGTAAGAAATTTAAACCTCTTGACTAATCCAATTTATTATTTGGTTTTTAAGAGACTAATCGACAACTAAAATAACTTTCTCCACTATAACTAATAAACATGAGGTCAAATAGAAGGAACAGTTTTAAATACTGCAGTCCCACAACGACAAGAATAAAGTTTGTCAACAAAAAATAAATCTGCTGGTGGACTCCATTAAAGTCCTAATAAATGATAATAATGATAATAAACCACAAACTAAAGGTTTGTGGTGCTAAAAATGTCAAAGTAAAGATATCAAGTTGAACATCTGGAAGGAGGTTGATAAAAGTTGACCTTCTTTCATTTCTCTGGAGCCGACTCCATGGATTTTATGGATGGTGGTTAAATACCTGCTCTTCTAGTCGTTGTCCTTCTAGTTGCTGTAAAAAGTCACTCCATCCTGGCCGACTTCAACATCTCTTCATGACAACTTGTTCTGCCTCCGACCTTGTGGAAACTCCAGAAACTCGGGAAAGCCCATGGAGACTCGAAGAACTCGTGGCGACTCGAAGAACTCGTCGGGCGGGGGAAGGTGTGGTGGGTGGTGGGGGGAGGTGGGGGAGTAGAGGGGGGAGGCTGCCACCCACCTCCCCGCCTACTCTCCGCCCTGACTCCACCCAGACTCCGCCTTGGCTCCACCCATGTGGTCACTTCATTAACTACGATGCCAAAGGGACGACGAAATTATTTCTTTTCATCTGATCTGTAGCTCAGTGAGTTAAGGATTTACCTGTGGAGCTGCAGGTCGCTGGTTCAAGACCAGACCCTTCTTAAATTTTATCAAAATTCTGACAAAGACGAACAAAGAAAAGGACCAGTGGCAGGTCTTGAACCTGCAACCTTCTACTCTGTAGTCACTCTTCTTATCCCCTGAGCTATTTGCTCAGATACTAAATCTTCTTTTTTTTGCGCATTTATCATCTATTTTTTGTCGTTTTCGAGGTTTTTTTTTATCTCGTGTTTCGTCTCGACCGTTTTTCTCAGGAGGTTGGACTTCAGCCTTTGTGCTGGAGGGTGGAACCTTCAGTTCCAAGACTTTCCAAAGCCTCCACACCTCCCGAGTCCTCAGGACCTGAGCTTTCACACAGTCTGAGGGCTGAAATTTTCTAAGTCCCACAGTAGTTCTCTGTTAGATTAAACTTTCAGACAGTCCAAGGACTGATATCTTCTAAGTTCCTGAGTAGTTCTCTGTTAGTTTGAACCTTTCCACAGTCCGAGGACTGAAATCCTAAAAGTTCATGAGTAGTTCTCTGTTAGTTTGAACCTTTAGACAGTCTGAGGGCTGAAATTTTAAAAGTTTCTCAGTACTTCTCTGTTAGTTTGAACTTTATGGTTAACAAAAGCCTTAAAACTTGTGACGATGAGTCTTGATTTCACATTTAGACCATCCATCTGAGTTCTTCTCAGACCACCTGTGGGTTTTTTAGAAATCCTGAATAAACTTTGATTCTCTTCACTGAATAGTAAAGTTTGTGGAGATCAGAAGGTAACATTAGTTTGATCCATGCCTTCAACTACTAGTAGACTTTATCTGGAAAGCAGTTTTCTGAAATGAGTTCTTGGTAAATCTGTCCACAATCAAACCAAGAACATAGAAAGAGGAAATGTTTGAAGAAACAACTTGATGTTTTCGTTTCAGACTAGAAAACACTTGAAGACCTTTATCTGTTTTTGCTCTTTTTGATCATTTTATTGTCTCTTCTGTTTAATTTGATCTTCTAAAGTCTAACTGGTGTCTTTTCAAATTTTTGTCTTTAGCTTGATTCTTCTTAAATGTTTAGTTTTGCTCTTTTCTCACCTTTTATTATTTTCTAATGTCTGATTTGATTTCAAAATGTTGTCTTTTTCATGTTTGTTGTTTTTTCAAATGTTTTATCGGCTTGTTTGAAAAATTTCCTTTTCTTTCCCAGTGTTTAATTTTTTGATTAAATCTTTAAGGTTTTTCTTTTTAAATGTTTTACCACCTTTTAATGTTTAATTTTCTTTTTAAATGCTTCATTGTATTTTCTGTTCAATTCCTATTTAAAGTTCTATTGTCTTTAAGATTTAATTTTCTAATTAAACATTTCATTTTTTAATTCAATGTTTTGTTTTTTTAAAGGTTTAATAATCTAATTTAATGTTTTGTATTTTTTTAAAATGTTTAATGTTCTTCCTTTAATTTTATTTTTTAAATGTTTAATTATCTAAAATATTTCATCTTTAATGTTTAATATTTTAGTTTACAAAATTTTGTTTAATTTCATAATTACATGTTTTGTACCTTCTGTTTAATTATTTAATTAAATATTTTGTCTGTTTAATACAATTTAATTGTATTTAATGTTTAATTTTCTTTTTAAAAGTTTTGTTGTATTAAATGTTTTTTTCCTTTGATTTAATTGCTTTTTTAACATAGTTTATTTCTTTAATCTTTTTTTTCTGTCAAGATTTTAACCTCAACCTTAGAAATGAAACAAACCCTTAAATCACAATGAAAATACTTCTGTTGTCACAGTCATGACTTAGTCAATTATTCAGTTCATCAATTCAACTTTATTTGTTTAGCACCTTTCACACAGATGACAAAACTAAACAAGCAAAGACAAAAAACTACGCTAAAACTATGATTGAAACTCAAAAACATTTAAAAAAAAAAAAAAAAAAAAAAGATTTAACATCGTAATAAAACATGTTCAGGGGATGGAGGGAGTTTATTGACGTCTTCTTGGGCTCACATGGAAAATCATTTAAATTATAAACTTGATATTCAGTCTAAGGAGACTGCAGAGCGACAGAAGAACCAACAACATCTCCTGTTTTCTCCTTTAATGAGTCGACTCTTCTTGTGCTTTCAGACCAAAGAACTACAGACTCTTAACAACCTGCTCAAACTCTTGGTACAGGACCTCACCACACGGGTCAAGAAGGTTTCCGTCTCATTTCTACACTGAAGCTCACCTTCTCCTGCTCAAACTGCTGACAAATGTTTCTGCTGCTCTAAAGTCTGGGCTCCAGAACTTCCTAAAAACTCTCAAAGTCTCTTCTGCTGCAGGTTGCTTTGTAGAACTGTTCCAGAAAACCTCACTAAACCACATGGAGGGGCCTCAAGATAGTCGTCCAAATGAAACTGTACAAAAACCAAACTAGCACAACCCAAACGCTAAAGTCTCCTGCAGCCTACCAGAGAACCTCTTTAAACAGAGAATCAGGACAGGAACTCTTACCTTCTGGGAAACCAACGCTGGTTCACAAACAAGAATACAGAATGTGTCTGACCAAAAACCTCTAAAGACTCACTACAGCCAAGATAAAGACACAACTCAGCTGCATCAAATCCACTAATCACTGCACACATTAGCACCATGTGCTAACTGTGGCTAAAGAACCACATTTACCAAGACAACTATCCAGAACAAAGCCCTAAAACACACCAAGAAACACATTAAAGACAATTTTACTGCTGGAAGCTGCAAGCCATCGCCTAAAGAACAAACTAAACCAACGGAGCCAAACCCGGTTCAGTGGTGAACAGAAGCAGAGGAAATGTTTGTCTGCAGCTAAATAAAGCAGGAAGACACTGAGCTGCTCAGGTGTTCCTAATAACACCAAGCAGCCACCTGGACAGCCAATAGGAACACAGCTTACTGGAAGTCCAGAGGGCTGGGTTAGTCAAGTAAATTTAGTTTAAAGTTGAGGCAGAAAGTTAATAAAGAAAGTTGAAAACCACCTTCTGATACCTGAAATCTCTGAGTTTTCACACAAAGAACGCCTGAACATGTCAAACTGGTTTCATAGTAGAACCCTCATTTTAAAAACGTCATAGTATGGTGTGTTGCTCAAAAAACATTACGACCCGGCTGTCTAGGGCCGCCGAGGAGCAACACAAAAACAGGACAAACACTGGTTTCCAGGGGGTTAGGCGGGTATTTATTTGAAAGAGGAAGTTTACAACAACACAACATGTGAGCAGAAAAATCACAGTCTGTCTTTAGTTCAGCTGAAAATGTTAGTTTTTGTCTTTTTTATTGACTAAACTTTTCAGGAAGTAGATGAAGAATAATTAAAGCTCTCATGTAGAAGTCCAACTTACTTTGGATCCTTGTGGAGAGTTTAATCTTAGAGTTTGTACAGCTGTTGAGTTTTTAGAGTCACATAGATTGTTTTGACATTTAATAACCGAGTCCTGAAATAAAATTACAGTTGTGGATTTCTGTCATTTAGTCTGGACTAAACAAATAACAGCAGCATAAATCTCAAACATCATTATGAGGAGTCTGGATTGAGGTTTCTCACTTGATAATGATCAAAACATAAAATTTAGGTTGGTTTAAAGGAATATTCCACCTTAAATCTTTGAATGTTGACCTAAAAGGCTGGTTTCAGGAAGCATTCCACCTACAAGGTGCTCACACATCCACCTTAAAGGAACATTCCACCAAAAATCCCTGGACATGCACCTAAAATGTTGGTTTAACCGAGTATTCCATCCAAAATCCTCAAAGAGACCTGAGGGGCTGGTTAAAAGGAATATTCCAACTAAAACCTCAAATATAGACCCGAAAGGGTGGTTTAGAAAAAATCCTTCAATGTAGACCAAAAAAGTTAGTATGGAGGAATATTCCACCTGAAATGTAGACCTGAGAAGTTGGTTTAGAAGAATATACCATCCTAAACATCCTTAAATGTAGACTAAAAGACAGTTTGGAAGAAAATTCCACCTAAAATCCTCCAATGTAGACCTAAAAGGGGAGTTTAATGGTATATTCCACCTAAAATTCACTACTGTAGACCTTGGAGGTTGGTCTGATGGTATATTCCACCCAACATCCTTGAACATAAACTTAAAAAGTTCGTTCGAAGGAATATTCCAGCTAAAATTCTTCAATGTAGACCAAAAAATCTTGGTATAAAGGAGTATTCTATCTTAAATGTAGACCTATAGGATGGTTTGGAGTAATATTCTACTCTAAAATCTTCCAATGTAGACCTAAAAGGTTTATCTGATGGTATATTCTACCCAACATCCTAGAACATTTACCTAAAAGGTTGGTTTAATAGTATATTCCCAGAAGAACCCTTGAACATTGGGCTTAATGGTATATTCCACCCAAAATACTTGTACATATACCAAGAAGTCAGTGTAAAGGAAATGTAGACCTAAAAGGATTGTTTAAAGGAACATTTAAACTATTAATTTCATTATTTAATAATCTGTTATCAGTCAGAACCCTGGCAAACTTATTTTCATCAGTTTTTTTAGTGGAAGTCACAAATAGAGGAGCTCTTGGTTTTTCCCGGCGTTAGTGAGTCCAAAGCTGCTGTTTCAACACAGACACGTTCACATGCATCCACAAACCTCTCAGCACTCAAACACCCACAGACAGGAGGCCGGCTGAGCCGAGGCTCGGCGGCGTCCTCAGACCCACGAGTCGGGGAGTCGGTGAACTTGTTGGTCCGGTTTGAAGGCCTCCGTGTGGTCCAGTAGAAGTCCACGTAGTCGGTGTTGGCTTTGAACCGCAGCGACTGGCCTCCATCAGGTGGACCGGCTCGTCCTCGTAGGGCTCCTCCTGTAGCCTTGAGGGGACCACAGGAACATTCAGTAGCTGTTGGAGTTCTTCCTGTCAGGCTCGTGGTAGAACAGCCCTGAAGTATCTTGTACTTGTCTTATCTGGAACAATCTAACAGCCTAAACTGTCAGCAGCGGTGTAAGGAAGCAAACACACAGGCATAGATTAGGACTCAAACTACATTTATTTTAGAAAACAAATCAGCTTAGAGGCATTTGTTCGCACATGTGGGTGAATAGGAGGCCGTCCAATCAGATTCGAGGTCTTCACTCTGTAGGTTGGTTGTTCGGTGAGACTCTTGGACCTCCATCAGCTGACGTGGATGTTTGATGGTCTTCCTCTCTAGTGCCAGATGATTCATCCATGAATTCAGCAGCTACAGACTGTTGAGATACATGGAGGTATGAGATCCCAGAATCAGCCACAAGAGTGAGACTCTGGCAGAATAGCAGCAAAATAAGGGAACATTGTGATATTATAACCTGTGATTTATAAATAATGACATAACCCAATGAATGTGTTGAAGCTAACTCAAATGTCTTCATAATCTTTAAGAAGTAACTAATTCAGAACAGCAGCTCACTGTGAAAAGTGATGATTTTGATTAATATGAGGAACTGATGCTTTATAAAATTGAAAAGCTTTTAAGAGTTTTGATTACTATGAAACTGAGATGTTTTAGAAAGAGTTTTGATTACGGTTAAACTAAGAGGTTTTTAACTTAGTAATGAAGTGAGAAGTCAAGAGCTAAGGTGAACTGGGGTCAAGTTCACAGTAAAGGTTATTAAGCTTGAAATAGACTTCAGGGATTTTTGTGAGTCTGACATCTGTTTCTCCATTTCCTGATCAGGAGCCTGTTTTGAGTTGCAGATTGAAAAGGTACATTAACAGAGAAGTGAGACTGAGTGGAAGGGCCCAAACAGTCCAAAATAGATAGTTCCTCAAACATGGAGGGGTCTTAGGATGAGTTTGGGGGGGGGGGGGTCTGGCGAGACAGTCCAAACAGGTGGTTTTAGTTCCTCCAGAGCACGCAGAGGCCATGAGGTCAGTGGATGGGAGCAGTGCACGAGTGAGGAGGGTGATGGATGCTGTCATCACGTATGTAAATTAAGTGTGCTGTCATTGCAGTCAATGCATATGCAAAAGGTTCAGTTGTTGTATAAGTTACACTGCATCCAGACACGAATTGGGAGTTGTTGCGAGGTGGTCACTCGTTGCAAGCCAGGGTAGAAATGCTCTGAGCAAAGGGGATTTTACCACGTAGCTCGGACGGGGGATTCAACATGATCTGCAAAGGAATAACCGTTCTACTGGAATTATGGACTAAAGGACTGCTCTTTCTGCACTGTTTGAGGATTACGAAAGACTGTGATCTAAAAATAACGCTGACTGAAGGAACATTACTGAACTCTACTATTTCCGTGAGGAACAACACCAGAATGGATTAACAAAGTTTTCACTGGCCCAAACAACAAAAATGGATACAAGCAGATCTAAAACTGGAACAAACCCACTCCACATTCCCCTGGAGCAGGGTCCCAGTGGCTCGTTGGTCTTCAGGTGAGCAGCCGGTGTGGCCACACCGACTGCTCTCCCCCTCCAAATTACATAGTCTGGGTGATTATTACTCTTCTTAGATAAAAGCATAGTTCCAGTTAGGAGTCATGTTAAGAAATTGGAAGAAAATTAATGTTTGATTGATTGATGATTAAGAGCTTATGCTGCGCCCTTGCTGAAATTATAGTAAAACATTTATCCTGCAATTAAAGTTAACAGATTGGAAATTCTATTTATTCCTATCATGATGATGAATTAATCATATATATCTTCTCAGGTTGTAGAAAGTCAGGTTAATGTGTGCATTATATCTAAACAGGTTCTGAAAGGTTACTAGTCTTTGGGGCCGAGGGTGGCCTTTTTCAAACCTATCCCAGGGGTTTTCTATTCCTAACCTCTACACTTTAACCTAGCAACTTACCAAGTGCCAAACCCATGAGAGGAGAGCTGCCGTTAACAGACGTGACTGGTAATTATTTAACGACTCAAAAGGGGCTACTCAGTTAGATTAGTTATCAGAGGACGCGGGATAGACGTCTGGATGGAGGCAGTAAGAAGCTAGGCGAATTCCCTCGCTCTGACCAGCTTAACCATTCCTCAGATCCCATCTGGGTTAGACCCTCTGGGCTGCAGGAACCGGATCCGTTAGATGGAGAGCTGGTCCAGTAATTCTCTGACAACTAATTAATTAATTTATTTAGTTAATTCAGAGGATTTACTGCCAGAACTTTTTGGGTTTTAACAAGACTGAAATGAAGCTCATGCTGCTGTTACTGAATTCCTGTTCCAGATCAAATGTTCAGAGCTCTTCTTGAATGCAGCCGTCTGCTGTCTGGATAGTTTTTCTTATTGTAGTCTTCAATAAAGTCTTTTTCTCATGTCAGGATGTGGTGAGACTCTTTCTCAGTCGCTGCAGACGTCCCTCATTGTGCATCTCCAGAGAAGAAACAGAAAAACTGGTCACTGCTTCAGCATCACAAACACTCTGCAGCATTGAGAGTGTTTTAGGAATTCATTCATTGTGTTGTAAACTTTGAAGGAGCAGAAACTTTACAGCTGCCAAAGATATGAGCTCCAATTCTGGATGTTTTAGGAAATGAAGTTCATCAAATGAACACTTGATTTTTGCTGATAACTCTCATTAAATTACTGAAGAAATCTAGCATAAAAACCTGTAAACTCTCAGGCAGCTTTTGTTAAAGTTTGTCTATAATTCTATCATCATGTTCTGGAACCAGGACTCTGCAGAAGTTCCTTCAATCAGATACTTGTGTGTTTCTATTTAAGGCCTCAGGTTTGAACGTACAGCAGAGGACTAGAAAGGAATGATTTTAATATTTACATCAGTCCAGTTTGGCGCAATGTTTGGCGTGAAAATTATTAAAATTTTGATTTAGATAGATTTGTGTCAAATAATATTGTAGAGTCTCACTTAAATATATCCAAATGAGTTCAGTGTATTTACATTTTATAGAATATTTGATTTCTTAATCTCAATACTGTACGGTCTGACCCTAAATATTATAATAATGATGTCAATTTAAATAATATTTTAGTGCAGAGTCATAAACTTTAATCAGCTAAACTTAAATAATAAATATCACTGTACAATCTTAACCTGAACATTCATATTATTGAGGTCTTAACTGGAATATTTCTAATATAAATATTTTTGTATTGTGCTGATAAACAACAATAACCCGACTTTCAGATAATATTTGTTGTCTGTGATCGTGAGACTAAATTCCTCCACATTCTGGAACTGGACTGAATTTCCCAAAATGGAAACATGGACAGAATTTAACACTCATATATCCTTGGCAAAGCTAAAGTTTCTGCTTCTTACCAAAGTTCATAACAGAAGTAAAGATTTTAATGTAAAACTTCACGGATGACTGCTGACCACAAGTATTCTGATCAATACTTTATGATCAATATCAGGACAGATGTTACAACTCCAGCTGTTGCATTAGACTGCAGTTATTCACAGAGAAATTAAAACATCACATTCCTCATGAAAACTAGATGGGACTTTTATTAAATAAAGTGTTGGTGAATAAACAGTGTAAAAAGTGCAAAGCAGCTCCATTAAATCAGGAGATGTGAGACTTCCACAGCATGGATCACCATCTGCTGTGTTGATTCATAGCTGAATGTCAGAATGAACTGAGCTAGAAAAGCTGCTTTGAGCTGCAACATTACAGTCTGACAATCCAACACCATCACAGTTTTCATCTGGTTGTTTTGCTCCAACATGCTGTGAAGTTCAGTTTTTACCTGAATCAATACAGAGATTCTATTTCCAACCAAGACTGGAATAAAAATTAGAATGTTATGAGGTTATTAATGCAACTAAATCCTTTCAGATGGAAGGATTTACTTCTAAGTTCTAATTCAAGTTTCAGTTGGAGCACATTGCATTCACAAAGAACAACAGCAAAACCTTCATAGCAACATTTAATAAACCTAAAGCTTCCCTGTTGGCTCATTGGTGGAGTTTGTTACTGAGCATCTGAACCTTAAATCCAGTGAGACGACCATCTTCAGTCGAGGCCAGTCAGAGAACTTCAAGACCTTCCATCTGCTGGACCAGATGTGGCATCATCTCCCTCTGAACATCTGGATGACAGGAGAAAAGACAGAAATCAAACACAGATCACAGAAATACAATTTATTCACTTTCATCATTTTATAAAAGTAGCATGAACTTTATTAAAACTTGACAACATCAGTAATGAAAGTAAATGTTTTTATCTCATGTTGAAGCTAAATTTAAAGTCAGTTTTAATGACAGTTTATCCTGAGAGAAGTGAGAATGGAGCTTTTCTTTCCTTTTTAGAATATTCCCTCAAAATATTCTGTTTATTATTGGCTTTATAAGCATTTTTCTTTCTTTATTTATTTTTAAATACCTCAGACTGATGCACTTTGCTGGTTTGCAGATAATTTCATGTACAATGACAATAAAGATCTTCTATTATAACATATTTTGCTAAAACAAGAACTGCAAACCTTTGCAACCATCTCTCAGTCTGCAAAATTCAAACTGCTACAAAGAATTATCTGATGTAGTTATTATTATAATCTTTACTGAACCAGCCCTGGAATTAATAAAAATCTGTATATGGATAGGATTTTCTCTGATGGGACCACTATGGAAGCCGTAGTAACAATTAACTATCCTTTGAAGGGAAAGATTAGGTCTTCATTCAGGTGGATAAAAAAAATGCTCTCCCTAAAAAAAAAAAAAACAAAAAAAACTGTGTACAATAAAGTAAATCTCTTCTGCACTGCACACATACTACACTTTTGTATAACTCTGGATGTCAGAGTAAAGGCAGACAGATCCACTGATCAGCCACAACATTCTGACCACTGACAGCTGAAGAGAACAACATCCATCATCTTGTTCTAATGTAACGTTCTGCTGGGAAACCTTGACATTCATGTGGATGTTTGACATGTACCACCATCTAAACACTGCAGGACAAACAACCCCCTAGTCTCCATGGCAACAGCAGTCCTTGATGCCAGCTGCCACCCTCAGCAGGACAAACTAAAACTACTCAGGAGTGGTCCGAGGAAAACGACAGAGCTAAGCTGTTCACCTGGGTTCCACACTCCCCACATCCAGATCTGATTGAGCATCTGTGGGATGGTCCAGGATCAGCCTGGTCTAGGTAGGACCCACCCTGCAACCCACAGGATCCACAGAATCCACAGGACATCCCCAGAGGTTCTGATGAACCACTGGGTCAGAGGAGTTTTAGCAGCATAAAGGGACCAACACAGTATTAGTCAGGTGGTCAGAATGTTATACTGTTATATTGTCATGTTGATTATATGATCAGTAAATGTTACCATCAATTATAACGTCCACATTGATCAGGAAAAAAATAAACTATCAGTTCATTCAGAAACTGTGGGGTTAAACCTAAAAACACAAACCTCATCAGCAGTTTGTTTCAAAGCAGAACACCAGCCGGTTTTCACTAAAGAAGCTTTCAGAGCAACAATTAAATGACAGTTTTGTTCTCATTAAGTTCACAGAGTCTGAGTCAGCCAAAATAATGTAAACACACATCAGGAAAAGAAAAACTTTTATAAATATTTCATTTGTATAAGTACTTCTATACATATAGATACCTCTTTCTAAGTTTGATCAAATCACGATAACTCTGTGTCCTGTTGTACGATGTTTTCCCAACAGATGGCGCTACCCTCATGAATGGAGCATCAACAAGTAGGGCTGCCACAAACGACGCGTTGACTAATCGCCTGAGCACGATACGTCATCAAAAGCAGAAGTGAGCGCGCAATGCAACAGAAATCACCGTCCGAGTGGAGCGCGGAACACGCATGGACATCCGCGCTGTATCGTGCATATATAGTATATGCATATATTATATATGCACAATACAGCGTGGACATCCGCGTTTACGATACAGCGCGGATATCCGCGCCGCATCGTGCATATACTATATATGCACGATACAGCGCGGATGTCCATGCGTGTTCCGCACTCCACTCGGACGGTGATTTCTGTTGCATTGTGCGCTCACTTCCGCTTTTGATGACGTATCGTGCTCAGGCGATTCGTCGACGCGTCGTTTGTGGCAGCCCTATCAACAAGTGACGTCTACAACACAACAGAAATGTCTGGAAGCCAGTGGCCACCACTTTGAGCACCTCTTGTAATTGTAGAGGCCAAAGATAACTTTTATTAATCTCGTGATGTCTGAATAAATTTGGTATTGAAATATTTATGCAAGTTTTTCTTTTCCTGATGTGTGTAAACATTATTTTGACTGACTCTGTATAATGGGTTTCTGACAGGTCACCAGGCAACATCTTTTTATAATAATGACAAACATACCTGCATTCTACAGGAGTGATTTTCCTCATGTGCAGGTAAAGAAGTGTGAGGAGCTTAGAGATGACAGGAGCAGGAGTCATCCTCACTAATTCAGCTTCCACCTAGAAACAGAAAGACCACAAACAAACACACTGATATACTCTCAAACGTTCAACCTCACAGCCTCAAAATATCTGTTTAAGTGTTGTGTTTCTAAATTCTGCTGAAAGTATTGACAGACATTCTCTTACAAGGTTGTGTAAAAAGCAGTCTGTCCTCTGAGCTACTGAGAAATCTTCCTGAACAAAGTTTCTACGTGTAAATCGGCTCAACAAAAACTAAAGCCTCAGTCAGAGATAACAGGTATTGCAAATTATAAAGAACTTTCTTTGTTAACTCAGACTTTCTGCTTCAACCTCACATAAAAAGGGGAGTTTAACTCTTCAGGTGACTGAAAATGAACGGCTTGTGCAGTTCTAGACCCAAAAGTAGGATGTTTCATCTCATGTTTTACTACAAATACATGCAATAATAAATTTATACAATGGCTGGTTGTTAGTTTATTCACTATTAATGTCATTTTATATACTGGATTGAACTTGAGCAGTGGAAGAGAGAAGGAAATTAATGAAATTATGGAGATTCAGAGAGGTAATGTTGCACAATGTTAAGCTCGGTTTAATTCAAACCAGCTGAATGTTAAACTTCAGTGTCGGTGAATGGGTTTCAGTTAACCTTAAAGTAAATTAACTTTTTTAAAAGCTAAAATACACAGCAGAGAAATACAGGTTGAGAAGTTCATTCTAATAATGAGGACCGCTTCAGCAGCAACTAACACAGGTGTTCAGGGATAAGTTAGCCACCTGTGTTAATTAGCCCGCTAGCTAACTTAGCCGCTTAGCTAGCTAACGCGTCCGGACCAACTGCTCAAACACGACAAAACACAACTCTTCACAAGTCGCTGACTTAACGTACAACAACACAACGCTACAGGTTAGAAGTATTTATCTCCTTACCGTGTTTTACTCCAAAAACAAGATCAACAGCAGCCAGAGATGCTACCAGACGTGCCGACCATAGATAGACTAGATACGCTAGCGCGCTGTCTTCTATATTATCTATGGTCTGACCAATCACTGCTCTCTGGCTCCGCCCTCTGAGAATCTTGTTGTCGTTTGGCTCCACACTTGCTGATGACCATTTCCGGTCTCAGAAAATGAAAAAAACTTACCTTTTTTCGTTTCTGTCTCTTACTGATTTTTTTTTTTGTTATTCTAAATATAAAATGAAAATCAAAGCATTTTTAAAATTTCGTACATCCCCTTTTGAAAAGGAAAAATGCCTTGTATTTCAATATTAATTTTTGTATTTTAAAACAAAGATCAAATAACCACTCGTTTTTTGTTTTTCAATACCCGTTTCAGAACGGAAAATCATATTGCCAGATAAATACACGGATTACGGACCTTTAATGACTTTTGAATTTTGTTCCTTTATTCATATATTTTTACAATATATAATGTATCATCAAATATAATTAGCATATGTCAGCATGATAATACACTAAATTACGATGGTAAACCTTGCAAACTTTATAGCAGCATGTTTGTAGCATTAAGTTTAGAACAGCCTTACAGATCTGCCTTTATTGCTGCAGACTGTTGTTAATTATTAGCTGCAGTCTGTTGGTATTGGTTTCTTTGGTTTTTCTTTCTTTTTGTGCTGTCTGAGTATGTAGGAGGCGTTTTTTTTTTCAGCTATAACTGTAAAACTATTCAATGCTCATGCACACACATGCTCACTGGCCTCATGGGTACACGGTGTGCAGGGCAGAGATGGAAACACGATGCACCAAACACAGTGAACAAAGCTAAAGGTAAATCCTCCCAGTTGGGTCATTTGACAGGAATGTCATTGTTACAACTCTTCTATGGCCTCCACTGGTGCCCTTTGCAGCTCAACAGTCACAAGCTTCCTCCAAGTTTCAAAGCACATTCCCCACCCCCAACTCCGCCAAGACCCTTTTTCTTGCAAGTTACAACCAATCAGGTTTAGGGTGGACGAGCCAACAGCCAATTAGAAGCTTGTCCACCTCACCAGGCACTCCTCTGTCCAGCAGATTGTAAACAAATGGGAGGTCCATGTGCCTGAATGTTCCTCTCCCCTGAGCTGGAGCTGTGAGCAGACATGTGAGAGCAGAGGGTGGAGTAACAAAGAGCGAAACACAGAGAGGAGACACCGGGATCAGGTGGAGACACAGTGGCATGGGAGGGGTCACCCACACTCGCATGCAACATGTTTCCAAAGGGGTTTAGCTGCATTGTATGATGTAACACATGCATGCACACAACTGGAATGCAGCTTCGGAGGAACATTTTGGTGGTTAACGTGCATCTTTCTGTCTTGCTTCCGAACAAATAGGGACAGTAAGTCTGCATCAGCTGGTTTTGCCTGTTTCTTCCAATGCTAAAGGTCTTCATTCCAGTTTCACCCTGACTGATTTGTGTTTACTACAATAGAAAAAAAAAAACAGGCTGTCAGTAACAAAGACGTTGCTCAGAGTGTGCATGTATTTTCCATCGCTTCAAATGACTCAGCTGGTTCCATGACGCACACATGCCGTGTGTTTTGAAATTTGAGCAGCAACCCTTCAAAGAAAGCAGGCAATCACTTAAGAACACAATAATTTATTGGCTTATTTTATAGAGCACAAAATACACCAGAAATAGCTACAAAAATACAGCTAATACAATTAATAAATTAAGTGTGGCCACTTTTTATCAAAAAGCAAACACTCCTGAAGGCACAAAGAGTCTTGACTGTGCTTTTTTTTTCAGCACAATCAATTAAAGCAGACAGTTCACTCCGTGTCTTCCTGAATCTTGAACTTTAACAAGAACACATTGTGCTTTAAAGCTCCCTCTGCAGTTTTTTGGATCTGCAACACCACTAAGTCCTGTGTGTCTTTTAACTCAAACATCATTTCCATTACAGTTTCCATGGAGACAATTCCTCCGCAGGTACAGCTGCTCATTTCAAGAACGCTGCACGCCCAGTCTTTTCTAAAGAAGCATACAAGTATTGTATATGCATACCACACATTCATTGACACACACATACACCTCTACTCTCCTGGAACACTCCCACATCAGAACACAGGAATGTCGGGGATAGTTTCACCACTACAACATTCCAAGTCTTCAAGGTAGCAGCTGGGGTGCGGACACATTACTTGTAAAAGCTAATGCTCCTCTTAATGATCCATGTCACACCCCATAAACATTGCAAGTACTCAAACAGCAGCACAAAACAGAAGCTTAGACCGTTTTACTGACATTGTGAAGAAAACAATGTGGCCTGAATGCGAGTCTGCTTCTCCGTCTGTATCTTTTGCACAAAAACAGATTCTAGAAACTCCAGTCCAACTGTTTTACTGAGAGCAAGTCCTTGGTTCCTGCTTGTCATCAGTCAGGATTGTACACTGGGGCGAGTTCACTCCAGGTCATCCCTGCTTCAGCATCAAGATCCCTCAGTTTATCAGTATCTGGACCCAGACAGCTGTTGTTTTTTGTTTATTTTTTGTTTTTTCAGAGTAAGCAGACCCTTCAGCGCTCCTGCAGGACCAGTTCAGGCACCCACTGATCCAGGCGTCGACTCTCCTGGCAGTAGATCCCCACTTCTTGTAGCCTGCAGTGGTCTGCCTGAGGGTTCTGGATGGAAGAAACAAGCAAAATTACATTCAGACTTCCAGCAGGTAGCAGAAACATTTCAGTTCGGCAGCAAAAATACTCTCCACTTTGGCCTCTCAGTTACATAAGAGATGAGCTGTTGTGCTGAGTCAACACACCGTAACCAGAATGCAGTGAAGGTCTCCACACTCCTCCTGGTTCCTGTTGGCATCCACAGCTCCGAGCAGCTGCTGGAGCCGCTGCACGCCAGAGACTCGCAGGATGGTGATGCCGCTGTCGCAGCAGAAAGACTGTAGCAGCGTGAAGTGGATCTGCAGTGCCACGTCGTCCTCATCGTCAGCTGCCAGGACGCACAGGACCACACTGTCCGGGTCTCTGAGCAGGAAAATAAAGAAAAATTAAAACTCGCAGTCGCATGTTTGGGAAAGTTAAGCTGTGAGGTGTTATTTTCAGGAAGACTATAGAAGCACATACACATATAGAAACATTAGATGTATTATAAAGCAAAATTAGGCAGTTTCAACTCACGCATTGAGAAGTTTGGCTGATTCATAGATGCCAACAGTGAGGCAGTCCTGTTTCTGAGCTGTTACCAGCAGCTCCTCCAGAGCCAGGCCTACAGACTGCATCCTGAGGGGGGAGAAAGAACAATTAGTCTTTTGTATTTGCAGTAAAGCCCAATCAATTCTGGACTTACTGCAGTTTGTTTGCCAAAGATAGACATATTACTTTGTCAATGCAATTTTATTTATTTATTTTTTTTTTTTAAATAAAAAGTTGCGTTTTAGGGGCTTAGTTTTTGCTTTACAGAAATGTACATGCAGTGTAAATGAGCATTACTGATGTTTGTGCAACATGCATGCATGCATGCATAGTACTGTCTAAATTTTCCATTTTGAATGCATATGGCCTGAGCTCAAAATAATTCATGCATCAACTTTCAATTTCGCCTTTCATGGCTTAAAAAGATTATAGCATTTCGACCACTCAGATGCAGAAAGTCTTTGCACGAAAGCCAAATAAATCCAAGCTCGCAAACACACACAGGTTTAATTACATCAGCATCAGCAGTTCAGGTAATTCAAGGGTCAAAGAACGGGAAGCATTCCTGTCCAGCACATGAGCTCCATGCACATGGCTCAGACGGACCAAACACCGACACTCTGCGTGCGGAAAAACCGAGCAACAACTCTCACCTGTTCTCAATGGGGCCAAAGCTTTCCTCGGGAATCATGTTTGCAAGTCAAAAATTAATCCCCGTGCGTAAAAGCGTGACAGCACAGTCCTCTAAGGTTTGGATATTCCCAAAGTGCGTCCTACAACCACCGACAAGTTCGCTGCGTTTTGTTGTTGGCAACGTTGCGCCACAGTCTTTATACCGGAGCCGAGAGGAGGGCGGCACCGAAACCAGCCGAGTTCTGCAATTGGCTCAAACGCAGAAGCAACGTTTCTCTTTGTCGTGTGGGCTCGTGGGTTTATTTGTTTGGTTATATTAAGAGATTACGACACGAAAGTACATTTGCTTTGTCACTCTGACACAGTGATCAAAGTTGTTCTTCAGGAAATTGTGCGATTACAAGGAAATTCATCTGTAAATACAAATGTATATAAAATGATACTGTTGGACCTTCTGATAAATTATGCAACATAAGCTTCTTATCTTTTTCATAACATCAAGTTTCCAAAACAGCTGTGATTATGAAATTCTGGGTGACATCTAGTGGTTGGAAAATGAAAGTCTAGATACATAACCATCCCTCTATTGTAAAACTGAGTCACATGAGACTGAAGCATTCAGAACAGCTGCACTTGTGCAAGAAAGACCCTCATGAAAAAAAAAAAACAAGCTCCTTGAGGCATGTTTGAATATTGATTTATTTTATTAATGTGCACTTGGGCGATACCAAGTGTGTAAAACTGGATATAGTTGCATTTTTCAGAAACTCTGGTCACATCTGACCAACTGAGATCTTTTTTTTTATTTTCAGTTCAGCGGAAAACATACATGCAAATGTTTCCAGACATCTGGAACTCAAAGTGGACACAGTAATTCTGGATCACAACATGGTGCAGTTAGCTTTGTAACACTGGGAAGACTTTTCACCCTCATTCTTGCAAAGGTTTAAAAGTTCATTCTTGACTTTGGAAGCAGCAGCTGATGAAATAATCTCAATTCAAAGTCAGATCTGGAGCTTTCAGTAACATCACTGATAGGCTTAGCTGTAACTGAGCGCAATAGTTGCCTTAAATAATTGCCTTAATGCCAATAACAGTAAACAGTCTATTAAATTTAACCTTTCGACAGATAAAAAAAATACACTTCTGTGCAAATTATTAGTTCTGATGCAATCAAAAATAAGGCCATGTATACCTTTCAATCATTTTACAAATTAACTCCATACAAAGTGTAGAAAATAAGAAAAACATTTGTTTTAATTTGTCTGTACGAATTTTGTAGGTTTTTCCGTGATCTTGGGGAACTTGCCACAGCGTCTGATTGCATCTTCATCCCAGATTAATACAATTAAATTGAGTTCAGGGCATTATGGAGGCCAAAGCATCCATTTCAGGACTAGTTGTTCTTCCTATTCACTGAAGATAATTTAGAAGATAATTAGTTCTTTAAGATTCTAGCTGTATCTTTGGAGTTGTTGTTGTACGGCTCAATGAATTTTAGATGCATCACAAGCCTCGCTGATGAATAAGAATCATAACATCCACAACACAACATTTTTGCACATTACTGTACATCAGATTAACAGACTCATTATTCTGATTTTCAGACAACCCGTTGTTCAGTTAGGGCAGGTGGGAGATGATCATTGGATCTGTAGAGATCCAGCTTATCATCCCCGCCTTGATCCTCGACAACCTGGTTTTCAAAAAAGTTGTCGGCGTAGTTGAGCATCTGCTCCACAGCAGCCAACAGCAGCGTGTCAGTGTCCTGCTCCAGCTCCAGCTCCTGGCTGTAGTTCTTCACCGGCAGCACACAGTTCAAAGGGATACCCAGAGAATCGCTCAGCTTATGCGCCTGAAAGGAAACCAGACAAAAGCACACAGATTAAGTTACTAATACCATTAGAGGAAATGTGCATGATAAATCACAAGAAAAACATTACCATCTTTTGGATGTAAGTGCTGCGATAAACATTCTTCAGGTCTTCTCCCACCAGTGGACAGGCCTCATCGACTTTAGTCATCAGCAGAATCTGAGGAATTCCTAACAAAGGGACAAAAGTGAAAAGAAATCTGAAATAAATGACTTGATGAAGACCTGGTAATGGAGAAGATGAATATTTACTCATACATTAGAGCAGATAGAGTCATTAAAGCAGCAATAAAATCTGTGCCTCGGCATCAAAATGTACCTGTAAATAAATTTTTTCAGGCATTGAAATCTTAGCGACAATATCTCAGGAACTATTATAGACAAATTTTTGAGATATTTACTGTTATTTATCATCATGGCATTGATTCAGAATCTGCAATATTGGACAAGTACATTAAATTATATCTGATAATGGGTGAGCTGAAAATGAAAAAAATAAACTAAAGGTGTCAAGAAGTCACATCGTTGAGCACACATCAACAAATGCAGAAGTCAACTAGTAATATTTTCTGAACCATGAACCTGAGATATTGTTGTTCAAATACAGCCTCAAATGTGCAAAGAAAAAAAACTTACTGAAAGTGGGCTGACTTTTTTTCTTTAAATTATTATGGAAAATATTTAACAAGTTAATAAAAAAAATAACATCAAATGAATGCATAACCCTAACCCAGCTGGTTGGTTTTCTTCCGAATGGCAGCAAACTTGTCCCGCATTTTCTGGCTGAGAATTGAGGCCTTGCAGGTGTCGACCACATAAACCACACAGTGAATCTTGTCACTCAAAGTTACGCTCTTCTTGTAGCCGGGAGCATCTGCCAGGAGAGGCCCAGACGAACTAAACTGAAGGATCAAAAATATTCGTCAGTCGGCCGCCTGCATTCTCTGTGCTAAAGCAGTTACACAAAGATGTATGCAAGGAGGTTAAATATCAGACCTGATAGCGATCCTTGATGTGACCCTTGTAGATGCTGACTAAGTCTTCAATGTCCAGACCAGCATCAGGGTTTTCCTCTAGGCCCATTGTGTCACACAAGATCAGAGGAACAGCTCCGCCACCTTTCCCTGCCTTGATGGTGTAGGTGCGAAACTACAGAGGAGACACAAAATTAGGGATGGATAGATTATCAGTCTGGTCAATAATCATGGCCGATATTTGGCATTTTGCAGATTATCTGCATCATTATTTTTACTGGCTGATTATTGATAAATTCAATATGCTACTTCAGGTGTGATGGAGCCTCTTCTTACTGTCTGGAGTCACTCTGTGGTCTCAGAAATGTCTGTCAAGCAGAGACCGCAAAAACTGAACATGAAACACAAGTCGTGGCCACAAACCAGGAAATAAGTCACAGTGGCTAAGGCTATGCTAATGGCTAGTGGCTAAGTTAGAAGGCAGCCACAGTTTACTTTGAAACCGAGTCTGGAAAACAATAATTAATGAAGCTTTAAGATATGGACCTTAGTGGACAATAAACATGACAGAACAGTAAAAGATTAAGAAAACAGAGCAGAACTGCAGGAGATGAACTGGTCAATCTCAGTCGATCCCACATAAACAGAGGCGAGTGTCCAAATTTAATCACTCCTATTTCTATTTTACATATTCAGTTATAGTCACCCTTATTAATGAATAAATCTAGTTATGAATGGCAGGTGGTCTGCCAAAACATGCTGTTAAAAGACTACATTTGATGTACAATATATCAGTCCCAAATATCAGCCTTTCTCGACCACCAATAATTGGCATCAGTATCGGAAAAATCCATATCGGTTGATTCCTACACAAAGTGTATTTTAACTGGACTGTAAAGCATGTGATGTCAGCTTTAGAGTCAAATGAGAAGCTGTTGAGGAATAAAAATCTTCATTAAGGCTGCACAAACCAACTAACAATTCTTTTCCCTTGTTTTTTTTTTACTGTTTATCTCACACTTCAACCACTATATTTCAAGCAAAACACACGTTTCCCCTTCAGCATTCTTACAGATTATCACAGAGAGTAAAATTCTGCCAGCACCTGAGTGGTGACACTCGACTCTGCTGTGCCAGCGATGGCCTGAGACGTCATGTTGCCTCGAAACGCCGAGTTGATGGAGTTGAAGAAGCTGGATTTGCCGGCGCCAACGGGGCCCACCAGCAACACTCGGGCTTGATGCACCGTTTTGATGGCAGGCTGGTAGTTCAGGACGGCCTTCGTCAACTGCTGCTTTTTCCTAGAGGGGAGAGAAATCAGTCAGTTCATCCGTAACCACATTCAATAATGCCACAATATATCTACACATCACACAAATGATAGATATGGTTGTTAACTAAATGTACCATACAGAATTTGGGACCTCTAGTAGCACCATGCTGAAATGTTTTTACAAGTGGATCAACATTTTATTTGTATCGTATCTCGCACTGGCAAGCACACAGGCAGCATTTCATGCTATTTCACTTATTACTAGATTGGGGTGATAATGCAGTAGTATGCCAACAAAATCTGCAAATGGAAGACTGCAAAAAGGAAATTCCTTCCAATTTTTTGCATTTCCTAAAAATATGCTAAATTTGACAGCTAAAGCATTTTGGACACAGATCTAGACAGTAATACTAATATCATTTGCAATATTACTTCTCAATAGTAAGCAGTTTCTGTATCATGTGCAGCATTTCTATCCAGTACAATATGTAATGTGCAATATCTTATATTTCAGTTCCCTGTGTCATATTTCACTATACTGTACAACATTTCATTTTCAGTTGCAACATTTTGATTACATGTGCAATATTTCACTTTCACATACAACATTTTCAATGTAAGCAAACAAAAAAATTACAAACTTGCAACAATTACAATGCATGCGACTTTTTTTTTAAATCTGTTTTTATGAGGAAGGAAATTATTTAAATATTTCAAGGATACACGGTTTGGTTTAGTTTTTGTAAGAAATACTGAATGAATATAATTTTGTACATTTTACACAAAAACTCCCATTTTTGTAACTCAGATTTCCACATACTCATCCGTCCACTGGATGTTCCTCCATGGTTTGGCCAGGAGATCCCCCAAGTCTGCAAGTGAAAAATACATTTAATATAACATGATGACTTATGCTATTGCAACTTTAAACATTCATTCAGTTAATATTCAATTCCAAATCACCATTTGCATATTTTATATCATGTTTGTTTTGCCACAGAAAAGCCTAGTCACGTTCTTTACACTTGCAAAATCCAATTTAGGTGGGAAAATTCTGCTTTAAAAGTTTAACAAAAATGAAATAAATTCTTTGTTTCATAAGACGGTGCTTATTTTCACACACCTTCAACTCGATACACCTCAAAGTCAGTCAGTTCCAAGTTATCTCCGTGCATCTCTGTGTCTTTAAAGTTGAAGCTTGTGCCCGGATTGGACTTTACTGCAGGTTTGTCTTCATGCAGAAACACCAGAGCGCCATAATCTGGACCGCTGTCTGCATCTGTGAAAGCACACTTCCCTGTGATACCTGAAATCTTCAGTGGTTTGTTGCCCTCAGCACTGATACTGTAGAGGAAAGCCTCCTTGTCACTGACTTCCTCTTTACTCTGGGTGTAGTCCTTGGAGGTGTAGGCCCCGAAGACAAACCCGGCGCCGTTGTAGGCGGCGATAACGGTGGGACCTTGTATGTCGCAGCGGCTATGGAAGGCAGCAGCAGTGTAGCCGTGGATGCTGGCTTTGTAGAGCAGGTGGAGTCTGACATGACCAAGGAGGGAGAGCAGCTTGTTCTGCTGATCATTAGAGAGGCTGGATGTGACCACTGGCATGATGGTGAAGAGGGTTCAAAGCAACCTGAAGATGCAGAAATTATGTATAGAAGAATTTCATAATAAGAAATACTTCCCAAAAGAATTCAAAATTTGACAGGTAAGGCATTTTGAACACTTGGATTGAAACACTAATATTAGTTATCCATCCATCCATCCATCCATCCATCCATCCATCCATCCATCATCTATACACCACTGAGGAACCTTCCCAGGAGTGGCCGGTGATCCACTGCCAAAAACTGATCACCCCTCAGTTTACATACATCTACAGCTGCTTGTGTGTGGATCAAACAGCCTTAACATGCAAATACGCATAACTGTATCTGTGGTGACAGCAAAGGTTTGTCCTTGTGAAACTTTAATGTTTCTCCAAACTGAATAATAGTGACCAAAGAAATGCTTGCAGTTATACTCAGGGCTGGCGTTTAGGATTATACTAGAGATGCAACCAATAGTCAATCAGTTTGTCAACTATTAAATTTGTCACCAACTTTTTGATTACTAATTAATTAAAAGATTAAAAAAAAAGTCACAATTCTCTCATCCCAGGTTTTAAAATGTGAATATTCTATAGTTTCTTTCATTCTTTATGACAGTAAACTGAATCTCTTTGAGTGGGGAAAACAAGACATATGAGGATGTCATCTTGAGCTTTGAGAGACTCTGATGGACATATTTCACAAGTTTCTGAGATTTATCAAACCCAAGGACTAATGGATTTATCCAGAAAACAATCGACAGATTGATCAACAGTTGCAATAATGAATGAAATCAAGTCATTTTGGTAAATTAACAGCAATTCAGTCACTTTCTGGTAAGTGGAAAACAACATTAAGTAAGTTAAACTGGTCCTTCAAAGCTATTTCAATTAAAGCTGGTAATAAAAAACAAATACTGAAGTTGTTCATTTTACAGAGTAGGTAAAAATATGCAGAGACTGCCTTTGTGGACAAAAATCAGTCCCTTTTTGGCACAACAACGTCCTCAGTTAAAGTCCATCTACATGCTGTTACATTAGCAAATCCAAAGCAATCCAATAATCTTTAAATATTTAACACTAAAGGATAAGATTCAAGGTTCAAGGCTACTTTATTTAGACCCATGGGTAGATTTGTTTTACAGAAAAAAATTATTGCGTGCAAGCGCATTTTGCAGTGCTATTATGGACATTTGATATGTGATTGTGGAGTGAAAGGGTTAAACTGTTCGACTTAATTTTTATCCCCTGAGGCTTCCGTTGGCTTGTAAATTCAGCCATAAAGAAGAATGTTGCCGGAAGTGTTCTGGTCCTGGAGCAATACGGTAGTTTTACCGTTGTGATGATGTTAGTCAATAAACGCATAAAACAATCTCACGTCCCTTCTTTATGAAGTGGTTATGGCGATAAGAAACTTGGAAGAATTGAGCGTCAAGACTACAGAAGCAAAAACAACCATTACACTGCATTTGGCATTCTACAGGGTGGGCCATAAGTTTCCATACAGAGGAAAAATAAACATTTTATGTTGGACAGCCGTTTTTATTTATAAAATGTGTTCTATATGATTACCATTGTTTCGAAAACACATATTAATACGTGTTTTCCACTGTTGATGAACTTGCATTAGCACAGTTGAAGTTATGCTTGGAAAAAAAATACACATTGTACATTTTCCTGTGTATGGAAACTTATGACCCACCCTGTATTACCAGTCAGACACTGAACCTGACAGGCAGGTACCTGTTTGAGAGACAAGACAAAAGATAAAAAGTGCTTAGTGTTCCACCATTCACCAACACAGCAGCAAGGACAGGTAAAAAGATCAAATGTGGGATATAGGAATTAAATTGTGGATGTGGCCACATGGCATTAAGGCCTCTTTAGTTTCATTTTCACTTCAAAGTCCCATCAAAAACTGAACTGTTTTCTGTCTGTGCTACTTTCACTGTTGCTTCTCAACATCATGCAGATTTCCAGCAGATACTACTAATGTAACTGTCTTTGATTTTAAAGACATTTTCTCTGATGCAGACAGAAAGCCAACCTCACCTGGCAACACCCTGCGGCAAAATCTCGAGCATAAAGTGATTAAAATCTGACTTGCTACACACAAATGTTTCATCTGTACATTAAGGATGTAGTTAGAAGCTATTCAACTTACCAGCAAGAGAGAAAAGTGTTGCAGTAAAATGCAGCAAAACTCTGCGTTCTGAGGTTTGTGTTTCTTTGCCGAGGCTCAAACAAAAGTGAAAGTGCTTTCTCATGCGCAGTCCTTTATCTGTGGTTGTTTTGCTTCCTCTATTACACACTTCCCAGCCTGTAAAACTGACTGTAGTTAGTAGGATGTTGTCCTGAAGCAGGATTCCTGAGATTTATAGATTTTGAAATGCTATATATTAAAGCTAACTGAGAACAAGACTTCCAATAACACTTTAATGTAAATTTGAAAATCCCTTGGAGCCACAAAAAGATGCTATTTTAATATAACATTAAATGCTTCATTCAATTTAACATTAGTTAATGCAAAGGTTATGATGAAAGAATTGCTATTCTAGATCAAAGAATTTGCATTTCCATGATGAATCTGGACACACTTTTGAATGGTGATGCACGTTCTTTATTACTCCCAGCCCCACATCTCACACATCTTGACATTATTACTGTATTTTCTTGCAGATAATTACAAAGTGAAAGGTTTTTTTTTAATGTCCGTCCAACCACTCCGCTTTTCCACCGTGCTTTGCTCTCTTTCTTCATGAATATCATGAATGAAACAACATACAGTACATATTTTATACATGCGGGATACATACACATAGTAACAGTTCACTTGGCTACTGTGGGGTTCAAGTAGTTGTTGCCCACGATTACAGATCTCCACTTCAAACCCTCAAAAAAATCATTCAAGCTCTGGCGCCCTTTTGCATTAAAAAGGCAGAAGTGAATTAATAGGGATGCAATGAATTAGTATTGGATAAAGCCTGTAACATTTGTGGTAAAGAAAGATGCTTGCTCAAAGTAAAACAAATGTACACTTTTGTGAAAGATAATACAAATTTTTGAGGATTTTTCACTGTGAATTTATCCTCAATACAAAATATCAGAGTTTTTTTTTATAGATCCTGAATGAAAACGTCATTTTTATGTATTTGGAGGCAGCATTCAGGTGCAAAAATGGACTGTTGGTGTCACTGTTATGGTTTCATGCTTTGGTATTGAGGAAACTTTGTTTATCACATGCACATTCATGTGACCTCAAGGCAAAACAGCCGCAGAGAAAATCATAGTTTATGATCAGACAGGATTGATACCCATCTCAGCGTATGACATTCAAATTCATGGACAGTCTGGGATGGAAGGATATCAGAAGGTCTGGAGAGGTGAAAATGCAGTCCAGTACATTAAAAATTCCCTTTTACTAACTTGAAGTTGCATTTAAAGCATAGTGGGTAACTTCACAGGTCTGTAATTTCCTAGAAAGTCTAATAAATATCAGTGTAATTTAGTACAGTTCATTTTAAAGTTAGTTTAAGGTGTCGCATATTTCCAGAAGAATTTTCTTAAAGCATCGGCTCCATTGAAATATTCTCTTATTGTTCAATTAATGTAGTTTAAAAAAAAAAATTTAATTGTATGTTTGTATATAGTTAGCTCCAAATTACTGATTTTGTCTAGGAATATTAAAGACAAAAAAACTACAACATTACAGAAATTATTTGGCTATTATGGACCTGTACAAGAAAGTGTTATGCATCCCATAGTCCATTTAATTACAGCAGTGCTGGAGTATATTTTTAGATTCAGGACTATTTTGCCGTACAAATGCAACCTTGTTTTTACCTGCAAATCTCCCATCACCGTCCGTTGTGACTAAACCGTGACTTCATGCTGTACAAAATATCTTTCCCTAACACACCGTATGATTATATCCACAATCAAAACACATGTAATCGATTTTTTGTTTTTGTTTGAGTAAGATACCAAGTGAACATCTATTTGTACAAAAAGCATTTGCAATCTGGTTCCTGATTAGCGTGATTATAAGCACTTGTAATGGATTACAATTGCAGGACTGTTCTTAATAACGCGATTGCTATAATGCTATTAAATTTAATCTGGCGCTCTAATCCCTGCCGACAGATTTGTCTTTGCACGCTCGGTTTCAGTAATCTCACATTCAGCGACTATCTTTCACTAGTAGCAGACAGACCGACGAAGTATCTCTCGGAGTCTGTTTGCTCAGCATAGATGTTGAAGCCACAGTGGCACGAAAGCAGGTACAACACACAGCATGGCGCATCTCACTTCTGCTCACAACAACACACCTGAACACACACTTTGAGTAAAGTGAATTCATTAAAGTTACAATGCAGGACTCCTATTACAATAAATAAACATCCCATATTGATCAGATGAGCATAATTTAGAAAATAAAGTGAATTCAATACATAAAGTCCTCTCAATTTGATGGATAAATGTTGCATGAAAAGCAGCAAAATGGGCCCTGGTACACTGCACGCTCTACTAACGCTTCAGTGCCTACACAAAGTGCCTTTTACCCCATGTGTAATATTTTTAATAATTTACAGCATCAGCTTTCATGTTATTCTATGGGTTTGCAGGCTGACATGCGTCTCTTGCAGCCACTATGATCTCCTCTCCTGTTTTGCACAGGGTCATGGGTCAAACAAAATCATGCAGCGCTCCCCAAAGGGATGCGTGTTCTCCTTAAGAGAGGAGAAATAAGAGCCTTTCGGTGCAAAAGAAGCCCAGAAAGGAGGTGATAAACCAGTAGGGGGTGAGTGAGTGCCTCATATCATTACCCACTCAGTCATGTTGGTGCAGAAGGTGGCTGCATCTCCCCATAATCTCTGTTTCTAACTATTTCCTTCACTCTTTATCTCTCACATACACACTTGCATCCTTCAGCTCATGTTCACCCTCCTTCCCCCACATGCTGCATCAACCAGTCCGCCTCAGAACTCAATTTTGCAGGCAGGAAAGGTCTCATCTTGCATGGCAACAGTGCTGTTGGATCCCAGGACGGTGATGCCCAGCTCCTTCTGTCTGTCCAGGGTCTGCTGGTACCACTCCTGCATCGACGCCGACTCAAAAGTGGGAATCACCGTCACCTGGAGACGCAGAAAATGACGCTTTAAGCAATTTGTTGATATGGTCGCACATATTAATAGATGTTTTCAGCATCTGGAAGGGAACGTGGTTTCAGACGCAGGTGCAGCCCAGTTTCCTCAGAAACTATTCTGTGGATTACATCAGTTAATTGGTTCTCTGTGTATAGTTGCAGCTATGCTGTTTGTGAGCTTTTTTTATTACTCCGCCAAGGAACGTGGTGGAGTTATGTGACGATGGGCGTTGGTTTGTGTGTTGTCCGCTAGTCTGTGCGTAACATTAGTCATTAACAGACTAACGGATTTGGATGAAATTTTCAGGGTCAAGGTCAGAAATGACACAAAGATCAACTGATTACATTTTGGCTGTGATGCAGCTTATAGTCAGGATCCACAGATTTGTTAAAGATTTCTGTATCATTGCGAGATAGCGGCAGAGCGTCACTGTAACTATGACAACAAGTGAACACTACGTCAGCTGCCTGCTGACGATCACATAATTGCGATCCCTCTACAAATCCACCACTGCAGACTTATCGGGACTTATCTGTCGGAAATCATGCAACTGAGCAGCCTTGGCAGAGTACTGCGCTCCCTGAGTGCTTTTCTTTTTTTTATAAGTGATATTTTCACCTGCGAAACACAATTATAACTACTATCATTACTAAGTTCTACATGCATTGCTTTAAAAGAGCTATAATTAATGTTATTAGTTCCATCTATTGCTGTGATGTGAAGTCAAAATGTGGAAGTCAGTTGTGGAAAGACCAGTGCTGATTATTATTATATATTTTTGATACTGTTAGTTTGAATTTTTTGCAGTTGGGGCATGAGAAAACACTTGAGAATATGTTAAGACATTTCAAACAAAGTTCAGGTCGGTGGTTTCGTCATGGTTCGAAATTAAATCCAAATTTCTGTCTCCACCTGAAAAGCTGAAATGTGGAATTTGCTATGTTTTAAATGAAACTGGTGTCTAATATTGCTTAGAAATGTCAAATTTGTGCATCTTGTTGTCTCGACTAACAACACTCAGGAATAATTCTGTGAGTATTCAAAGGACGCAGCTCTTATGACTCTTAACTGTGCTGTCAAAAAATAATGGGAGCTATAGAGGTCTAACACAGTTAAATGGATTTAGTGTCTCAGCAAAAAAAAACACACAGAAACTGCTGCTGCTTAGAGTTCAGAGGGTTAAATTAATTGAACTACAAAATAATATGCTGGTAAAAGGTAAGAAAATTTTAAAAACAGCAGAATATGTTTGTGTTTAACATAAATGTAAATCTTATCAATGTTTTTATGGCTGCAAAACACTGTTAATTAAGTCGAAAATTGTTACGCTGCATCTCAAAAATCAAAACCTGTTGACTTAAAAAAAGTTATGTCAAGCTTGCAAGAGATCTGTGTTTATATCATGCCAACAGTTCTGAACATTAGTGTGAAATCTGTAAAGCTACAGACAGGTGGCAAATTAAAGGAAAAGCCTGGATAAAGTGTCTACAAGTGTCTGGATCTCTACTGGAAGGATGAAACATGGTCACATGATATTTCCTCATTTGGGTTTTTTACAACTGTTGTGGAAACTTGTGTCCAACATGTTGCTTCAAAATCTCACATAGGTTTCTAGTTAGGTTGAGATTTTGATATAAGCTTCATGCCAATCAAGCTATTCAGAAATGTTTCATCATGTGGTCACTTAGAACAGGTTTGTATTCATTTGCAGTGATCCTTCCCTCTAAGGGGACAACTGGACTCAAACCATGCCAGCAAAATGTTCCCTAGAGCATTAAATAGCCACCAGATCCCCACACTGCAGCAGTCAAGGGTTCAGGTTTTTCTTTTTAATTTGTCCCCTGTCTGTAGCTGCTGTCTCAAACAACCACCAAAACAGTCTAATTGTGTGTTTTTCTACCTGCATAGTGTCCGGCCAGGACATCTTAGCGTCCAGAAGAGCGTCCAGAGTTTGCCTCATCAGCTCCTCCCGCTCCGGACTGTCGCCGCTGATGATGTAGCAAGAAGATCGAACGCACCCGAAGAAGTCGACGCTGACCGTGGGAAACGAGGCTCCAGAGGGAATATAAGCCAGATCCACGTACACACTGACCTCACCAGCAGAGGTAGACTTAGAGCCTGTGTCAGAGGGGAAAGTAGATCACCAATAGCCAGGCATGAACTCTGTTAAATCTGCAAAGCTGCTATGAAAGAGCTCAGAGAAGATATTGCAAGAGAAATCTATATATTTCACATTTCACAGCTCCTACCTGCATTGGGTGACAATTTTGCTGGTGCTGAGCGAGTGCTGGAAGAGGATGTACGAGTAGAAGAGACGTTCCCCTTTGTGGCTCCACTTTGGCCCCCTGTCCTGCTTTTCCCTGAGCTGGGTTTTTGGGGGCCCTCAATAACCTGGTGATTTAAAAAAAAAAAACAGTAAAATTATACTATTAGAAAATTAAAAATCTTCAAAATAAAATGTGGTTGCCTCAAGACGTATTATAGATTCTAATTTTAGATTTAAAATAGTGGAGTTCAAAAGGTTAACTTTGAGCACGTAGATGATTTTTATGAATGATCAAATATTATTATTTGAAATTACTCAAGGAAGGACAAAACGTAGGGCTGAAATACAATATTTACATTACAACTGTGATGACAAAACACTCATATTTTCATCTTAATATCATGAAAGAATAGTTTAGCTCGCATTGGAACTCCTTTTTTATGTTTTTGTAATGTCTACTTTACTTTTAACTGACATTTTCAACAAAAAAAGCAGCTTGTAAAGGAGAACACCACATGTTGTCAGCTAAAGTGAAGATGTTTCAAATCAAATTGTCAAATATTTTTTAATGTCATGTCTGTGATCATCGTTAGAGTAGCTTTTATTTTGTACTTCAAGTGTCTAGTTCTTAAGTAGGATAAATATGGCATGAATTTAGTGTAAATAAAATACTTTTTCTCAAACTGCTCAGCTCCCTTCACTCCAGCAGAAAAATTCAACAAAGTGTACAAAAAAACATGCAAAAAAACATAGAAATTCTACTTTGATTGACTTTTTTGCAATTTATCAACCAACAAATGTAGTTTAAAAGAACAAATCTTGAGCCTAGATACCATTTTAAGACGGAAAACTCACCCCTGACATCTTTTTCCCTCGTGTGCCTGTGGTCTTGGCTCTTTTCCCGTGAGCGTCGGATTCAGACTGAGGAACTGGCATGGAGGCATCAGGATGTGGAGGCAGGGGCGGACTGTCCCTGAGGGGGGCTGGAGGAGGGTCTGGGGGCAGAGCCTGACTGCCGTGAAGCTCATGAGGGGAGTTCGATGGTTCACTACATGAATCCTCCTCGTCCGAGTCCAGAGCTCCATCCGCCGTGGTGGAAGGACAGTCCTCTGTGCAGACGGGTGCATTGGATTCACTGGGCGACATGTCTTTGGGGTTGTTGTTGTTGTTGCCGTGCTGATGAGGAGCTCCTCTGGAGGCTTCGCTGGCGCCCGAGCTGGAGTCGGGTGCTTTGAAATGCTTGAACTCACAAGGAGAAACCAGACAGAGGTCCACGTCGTGAGCCGACGCCTCAAAGTGAAGTGTGTTCGGCGCCAGAGGTCGGCCCATCTCTGAGCCTAAAGACCTGGGTGGCTTCTTCATTGGTAAAGACATTCCTACAAAATTACCTCCATTGGAAAGGGAGTGGTAAACGCTGTCATCTCCCTCTCTCTGGCTCATGGTGGTTGGTCCCTGCTCGAAGGACATGGACAGCGATTCGTCGACTTCCGTGGACTGAGGCGAGCTCACCTCTGCTGGCATCGAGTGTGTGGTTGTGGTGGTGGCCACGGACGGAGAGTGATCTGAAGATCCGTCTTTAAATGAACCCAAAGAAAGGAAACTTATGTGCTTCTCTCTGGCGTTTGTGTGGCTCTCTGGGGTATTTTTGAGCTGCCCTTCATTTTGCCTTGAGGATCCATTTGGTTGGTTGACATCAGCTGAATCTGACTCACTCATTTGAGCCTGTATCCGGCTCAGAGTGGCCCTGTTGCACCACACATCATCTGGGGATAGACAGTAAGGAGTGTGGCCGGCGCTGTTGGGTCGTGAGTCGGGGGAGGCCTGTTCCACGGTCTCATCATCGGGACTGTTTGGAGCCTGGTTCTCTGGGGAGGATTGCGAAGGAGGGCTGTTTCTCAGAGCCCCGTCCAGGAGAGTGTACTCTGTCGGAGTTAAATCCAACGGCTCATCCTTTGGCGCCTTGTTCAAGGGTAATGGAAATCCTACCACCCTTGCGGGTTTACTAGCATTTCCCGGCTGATCTACAAGCCCTGTCTGCAGCTCTACATCAGCTTTTTCACCACTCCCAGACATATGTCCATTATCACCACTCTCTACTCCCATTTTCCCCGAACCACCTGCTTCTTTTTCCACTGATCCTGCAGCAGTTTCATTACACGTCTCCTCGCTCTGGTCTCCAAGGCTCTTTTCATTTCCTGACTCACTGCTTTTCTGCTCTTCTTTATCTGCTGTTTCCACCTGTGCCTCCTCTACTTCAGTTTCCTCCCGGAGCCTGAGAAAATCAGCAGTCATATCCTCAGGGGTAGAAATTTTGGATTCACAGGGGTTCTCCTCAGGTTCTTTCTCAGTTTTTTGACTCTCCTGCTCCGTAACAATTCCTTCCTGCTTTGGGATTTTTGATCCAGCGTCAGGTTTTGTTGAGGAGTTATTTGGCAGTTCAGTGTTTACATTCACCTTCTTGCCATCATTGGCTTCCTTTCCTGATGGTTTTCGTGTTTTCTTCTCTCCTGTTTTTGAGTCATTTTTTGCTTCCTTCTTGAGCTTTGTTTTGTTTTCATTCTTTGGTTTGGATGGGGCACCGTTCTTCTTCGCCTGATCATTCTTTGCAACATCATTCTCCTCCTTGTTCCCCGGCTTCTCTTTCTTCCCATCCTTCCCTCCTGCTCTTTTTGAAGTATTCTTCTCTGCTAATGCTGCTTTGTGCTTCATGCCTGCCTCTTTGATTTTGGTTTTGTCAGTATCTCGTGTAGCAACTCCATTTAAGGATTTTCCTTTTTCCTTCAACGATACATCCTTACCCTCCTCCTTAACTCCTCCTTTCCCATGTTTGGGTGTCCCCTCCTTTGATTTGACGCTGTCCTGACTCTCTGTCCTCTTGGTCTTCCTGTCCTCCCCCAGCCTCTCTAAGTCCCCAGTGGTCACTGTGGGTTTCTGGAGGAAGGCCAGTCCCTTCAACTTCTCCAGCCCCTGCAGCAGCTTTGCCTGTGGGGTGATACCAGGGAACAGCACCCTGACCACCTTCTCTTGAGGACATGCTGGATGCCACACAAGCAGTGCAGACACTGAGGCCAAGGCGGTGACAGGGAGAGTTTGGGATTTAGATGCTGATGACACTCCATCAGGCCAGTTTTGCATGAATGTGTGGTACTCCTGGCTGTTCTTGCCCGGGGTGAGGATGTATAAATCCAACTGTCCCACTCCCATCTTTTGGAACAGGGTAATTGACTCGATGGGCACTCCTTGTGGTCGAAACATTGGCTGTGGCCTGATGTCCAACTTCTTTAGCAACTGTAGGGTTACAGCCGCCTGTTGGGTGCTCTTCAGTACATTGTCCACACCTGGCAGGAACAGAATGATCACCATTAACTCCAATTATTTTGCGTTTTCTAGTTACAAAATTGGGCTGCACAGTGGCGTAGTGGTTAGCACTTTCGCCTTGCAGCTAGAAGATCCCTGGTTCGCGTCCCGGCTTTCCCGGGATCTTTCTGCATGGAGTTTGCATGTTCTCCCTGTGCATGCGTGGGTTTTCTCCGGGTACTCCGGCTTCCTCCCACAGTCCAAAAATATGCTGAGGTTAATTGATTATTCTAAATTGCCCGTAGGTGTGAATGTGTGAGTGTTTGTTTGTCTATGTATGTGGCCCTGCGACAGACTGGTGACCTGTCTAGGGTGTCCCCTGCCTTCACCCGAGTCAGCTGGGATAGGCTCCAGCCCCCCCATGACCCTAGTGAGGATTAAGCGGTGTATAGATAATGGATGGATCGATGGATGGATGGATGGATGGATGGATGGATGGATGGATGAATGGATGGATGGATGGATGGATGGATAGTTACAAATTAGATGGGAGAGGACGGTGGAGCTGGTTTGGATATGTTATTCACTGTTCATTTACAGTCATGAACAAAAGTTTCCATACAATTGTAAAGCGCGAGAAGTTTCCGGTGACTTCTACAACTCTCAATTTTCTGAGATTGGAATTAGTGAAACACATGCATCTCTGTCACTAAAACAATACTGCATTTTGGTTCCTTTCACAGATTTATTTCAGGTCTTCTGGACATATGGAAAAATCTGTTGGGTCAAAAATATCCATACAGCAATTGAAATTATTGGTTAAATGTCCTTTGGTTATTTCCACTTCAATTGGCAACTGTCTACAAGCTTCTGGTGCATCTTTGACCACTCCTCTTGAAAGAATTCAAACATTTTAACTAAATTTGTTGGCTCTCTGACACAGACTTGTTTCTTCATCGCAATCCACATGTGTGGATGTGGTTTAAGTCAGGACTTTTGGAGGGCAAGTCTAAACTCTTTATTCGAATCATTTTTTTTTTCACCACTTTTATTGTGTGTTTAGGGTCATTGTCTTGTTGGAACACCCAATTGCATTCAAAACCAACCTCCTGTCTGATAATTTTAGGTTTTTCTGGGGAACGTGGAACTAATCCTCCTTTTTCATTATTCCAATTATTGTGTGTAGAGAAGCAGTTACACCAGCAGCAAAAAAGCCGCAGAACATAATGCTACCACCAACATGCATAACAGGAGTTTTGGTGGTCTTCTGGTTAACCTTCCCTCCTCCAAACATATTTTTGTTAATCCGTATATCCTGTTTTTGAGTCACTGTGGCGAAATAGCTCTTCTGTTTTTTTTTTTTTAATCGACAACAGGACTTTCTTCCAGAAGGCCTTTTCATTGTCCATATGAGTAGCAGCAAACTTCAGTTGAGTCTTAAGGTGCTGCTTCTAGACGGAGAGCTTCCTTCTTACATGGCTCTCAGTCCATGGTGATGTAAAACACACTTGACTGTAGACACTGACACCTGTGTTCCAGCAGCTTCTAATTCATTTCAGACATGCTTTTTGGTGATTCTTGGTTGACTCTTGACTATCCTGGCCAACGATCTCTCAGCAGCAGGTGCTAACTTGTGTTTTCTTCCCAATCATGGCAGTGACATACCTGCTGCACTTCAGACTTACAAACAATTACTAAACAATGTACTTAGCTCCTGAGACAAACACTGTAGTGTTTGTGGCAGAGTCTAATGAGTGTATCAGATGGAGTCATCAGCTGTAGTCAATTGTAAGGGGTCATGGTACTAAGAAAATTGGATTTCTACTTCAGCAAAACTGATAATTGAAGTTGCTGTTTGTATTTTTTGACCCAGCAGATTTTGTCATATTTCCGGATGACCTATAATAAATCTATGAAAGAACCAAAATGCATGATTGTTTTTGTGACATAGAAATCCATCATAAAAACTTATAGAAGTCACTGGAAACAAACAAATTTGCCATGATAAACATGGTCTTTACAAGTTCAAGTAAACTTTTGTTCATGACTAAATTTTGCATCACTCACAAACTTGTTGTTCCATCTGCAACCTGCTGGGGGCGTTAAAGAACACAACTCCAAGCTCTGGAGATATGAGCCTCTTGGACAAGTCGTCTGTGGAGACAAAAGAATATAAAAACAGAGATGGGAACCCACAATAAATCGATAAAGAGAACATTTATTAATCACTCCCTGAAATAAAGTCATTATTTTACCTTTGACATCAGTGCTCAGCTCCACCTCAGCCACTTTCCTCTCCAGGAAAGAGACGACACCAGGGAGGTTCTCTGTCCCGATATGCGTCAATAAAACTGCATCAACTCGGTCGAGGTGGCGGACCAGCTTCCAGAAACAGGCCTGCGAGTCCGAGCCTCCGTCCACCAGCACCGTGAACCCGTTGACGGCAAAGAAGGCACAGTCGCCACGGCCGGCAGGAAACACATAACAGCAGGGACGGGACAGCTTCAGGAAACCCACAGTGGTCGGAGGTGGCAGGAGGTCAAAGGGGGAAGGAGGGCAAACGGTGCCGGAGATGAGGGACGTGAATTCCCCCAGAGCCTCCATGGCAGGCAGCACCCCTGGGGGATTGATGTGGAGAGTAAAGGGACCCTGCAGGGGCTGGTTCCCCAAGAGAGTCTTCCTCCACTGGCCAATGTTTGGGCAACTGAGGGTCAGGTTGATCTTGGAGGAGACGGAGCTTTCTTGATCCAGGAACTGAAGACAGAGAAGTTTTTCATCATACATACATGTTTTTGTTAGTTTTTTTTAATGATTTACAACATTTTGTAGTAGATTCATACCACATGCAGCTTAATTTTTCATTAACAATTAAGATGAAAACTTGTTTTGTTTTTTTTTAAATTTACAACTAAGACACTTGAGACAGTGTTTTAATAGCCAAATTTTAGGGATCCTTTCTTAAAATGTCGATTATGTTGCATTTATTCAAAGAAATAATCTGTATCTGCCTCAAAAACACAGTGCAAATACGTAAATAAGGCTTATGATGATTCATTTATTTTCACCTTTAATAAAATCAGTAATTATTCCTTCATTATAGTAAAATCAGTTTAAGACAGAAAAATTTTCGCAAAAAAGTTCTCCCAGAAATGCTTCCTGCAGTTGACTTGTTGCCAGTTACGACATCAAGACAGTGCAGCTCATGTATTAGAATATATTCATGTTTTAATGCTATTTATCAGTTTGTGTTCATGTTAAAGGAACAATAATGTTTGAAAAGCCAGAGCTTTAACCTGTTTAACTCATTATGACTCTTTCTGTTGTGTTAACTTTCAAACAACCATGTTTATTTTGACTCCTGAAACAGTTTAAAAGAGTCTTGGGCAGGTGTAATTGCTCAAGAAGCTTTTTCATTTCAAAAAAGAAAAACATTATCTCTGCCAGTGCAAACCACCTCTGGTTTCAGCATCTTTTTGCAGAATATAAAGGTGAAAGAGAAAGAAATATGCCCAGCAGTTAAACATTGTTCCCAGCTGAGTCATAGCTTTTGAAGGTTCAAACAGTTCCAAGAAGAATGGAGCAAAGTTTCTGATTTCATTTCACAGTTGATGCATATATCTGAGGCCTTGTTAAATAGTTCGGCATTAAAATAAGCTGTAATTTAACAATTTCTGGAAGTGAATTAACTGCAAAAATTACATTTTCAAGCCAGACACCAAATATTTATTTGTCCTTGCTTCACAAATGTGAGAATTTGATGTATTTTTTCTATTTTATATAATATGAATTTAAGATATTTTGAGTTTTGAAATGAAACCAATAATCAAGGAAATAATCTGCAAACTCAAGAGAGAAAGTAAACATCAGTCTGTGATCTAAATTAAGATTATATTTGAGGATTTTCATTTTTTTTCACTTTTATATCTGCAAAGTTGGCTCTGTAAGCTTGAAAATTGAGATGTAGAACTGTAATTTCAAAGCGTGTGCTGAAATCATAGTTTTCTTGCACTTGTAGTTCTGTATTCAGGTCATTCAGGTATGCAGGTGTTCTTTTTTTGGGTTTCTTACTCTTATCTGTAGTTGGTGAGTTTGTGAATTCAGATCCACATCTTTAAGTTTCAGCATGCCTTCATAGGTGATTTATATTCCATAGTGGCATCAAGGTGTTAAAAATTAGAGAGAGACAATGTACCTGCTCTGTTATTATTTGTTTAAGCTGGTGTGGTGAAAACAGTCCTTTGTGGAAAAGCAAATCTCCACTTTCTTCTTCACTCAGGCCAGCCAAGATCATCAGCTTGTGAGCCGATTCCCTGGACAGCAGAGCGAACACCTGACCAGAGCACAGAGATGGGAAAAAAATTAGCTGTTTGCCAGAACATTACTAGACCTTTGCAGAACTTTCTCAACATTTTAAGAACCAAAAAAAAATCTAGATGGGCTGTTTTATGTAATTGTGAATTCATTATTTTTGAGTTTGGGATTTTTGTCTTCAAAAAACTAATTACTTGAAGACACCATAGAAACTTGTGATGTGCAGGTTTCAATATTTTGTGAGGAATATAAATTGCAGGCTTCATAGTAATCATATTAACACCTAAGTATTTAGTATGTATTTGGGTAACACCATCTACTGTCATGTGAAAATCATAAAGATCTGTCTAATTCTTGTTTGAACATCTTTAATATATTCATTAAATAATGTTCCCAACACTGTTTTACAACTAATTTGAAAAAGATGATTTTGTTTTAGTCGATTTTTATCACAAAAACATGCTGAAAAATAAAACAAAACTCAAATAGCTGCATCACTGCCTCATTTTAGCCCTTTTAACACCTCTTTTATCCCCTTTACCTCGGAATGAACCTGTTCCAGAGACGGGCGGATCAGCACCTGAGTGTCCAACACTCTGGTAGAGTGGCGGAGACACTTTTGCCCTGAAGACGCAGAGAGAAGAAAACAATAGACAGGAATAGAAGGACAGACGGCCAAGGAGAAGCAAACAGGAGATGTGGAAAGTCAGAGCTGAGTGAAGCAAGCCGACAGATCCGACGCAGCGAGCGAGGAGAATGAAGCGACTAGGAGGGGAGTTTAAAGGAGTCAAAGAGAAAGTGAACTGGGATAACCGGACGGCTGATTGACTCACTGAGCGAAGAAGAGGAAGGAAGAAGAGTGAAACAGCTGAGTCAGTTAGACTGTCTGAAGATGAGACGCCAAGTTTACTCAATCTGCAGAGGAAATCCAGTCTGAGGGGAACTGCATGAGCGACTGAGGACAGAGAGGCAAACACGGCCGACTAGAAAATAATGACCCAAATAAAAAGTTTCTTTGTCTTCATGTAAGCAAAGGGAAACAAGCAGCCATTATTCAACTGGATACTTCAGTGAATTACATCTTTTACTTGATATGATGGTATGTACCAGCTAAAATGTGAATACTGTGATTCCACATTTAAAGAAATAGTTAAACATTTTGGGGACTTCGCTTATTTCCTTTTTTTGTCTATACAATAAACATGAAGCTTAGAATTGGCATTAGCTTAGCATTAAGCTTGGAAACAGCAAAACAACTGACCTCTCTGATAAGGTACAACAATCAGTCTATAGGGACCTCTAAAGCTCACTAATCCTCATCTTCATTGTTTAATCTTAACATAAAACAAAGTGTTAAAGTGAAACTTTTTGGAGACTGATGTGCCAGAAGAGAACTCATATGTATTTTTTCAAAGTTGATACCGATTATTAATAATTTAGAAGACCAATAACCAGTTTTGGATCTGATATACCTTTGCAGCAGAACTTAAAATCTTGGTGCCAAATTTGGTATGTCTCCAACACAGAACTTTGTTGAAATGCTTTTATTTTTTATGTTTTACATAAATTTTAATTAAAAAAAAAAAAAAAAACTGTTAGCAAGTTATAATCGTGAGTGTTGATAGACTATTACCACACATGCAGCTTTGAAACTAATTAGCATTGTCAAAAACACTTTTTAAAAGTAACGATACCAAAGAATGCAGAATATTGGATCTAATAATTACCAAGGCTGATAATCAGTCGACGCCTGTGACAGCAGCGACCTCCTGGAGTCTCCAGTGTGAAAATTCAATGTGATGTTTTAACACTTTGGTTCATATAAGCAGAATGCAAATTAATGAGCTAAACAGCTGCTGTTTGGTAGATTTTATCACAGCCAAGACAAGTGTTTGCCCATGTTTTTAATCTTTATGCTAAGCTGAGCTACCCAGCTGCCAGTTTCAGCTACATGTTCACTATAATGGCATGACAGTGACATTGATCTTTTCATCTAGCTTTTGGCACGAGTGTGAAAAAATTCATTCCCCAAAATGCACCCCCCTCTGCACTCTCCATCTCATGCGAAATGTCAAATCCCTCTATTTTGGAAAAACCTTGACAGCCAAAATAACACGTAAGCTCTTATTAGAACAGCTTTCACTGCAGCATTTACTTCACAGAGAACAGGCAACCTTTCTGTGGGCCATTTTGTCCTCCTTCGAAGGAGAAACGTCTCGCTCCAGACCGTGTTCATCACCTCACAGCTCAACTGGAACACGACTGTCTGACACTGATGTTTGTCTGCCTTTTTTGTTTTTTCACCATTTCACTCAGTTGTCCTCTGCATACTAAAAAGGCTGTAGCGCACATACAGAGAAACAGAAAGAGATGTGGCATAGCTTGGCTGCAGGGTTCTATTGTTTTCTGTACTGAGGTTCCACCCATGTTTAACAATAACCCAACTGCTCCTCCACTTTCCTTCCTTCCTTCCTCAGTGACCCCAGACTGGCTGATCTGGCACGTTGCTATGGAGACGGGGGCGTTCAGTAGGGTCAGAGAGTCTGGGCAAGAAGGATCACTCATCCTCCTAACTTTCACCTCCATTTTTACTGAAAGCTTGGTGAAAACAGTCTGCTGCACATAATGGTTCAACAAGTAGAAGCACCTATACATGACAGGAAAGGTAGAAATCCACCACTGAGGGAGCTAAGTGAGGAGCTGCTGCTGCTGCTGCTGCAACACGAATCATGATGCTTTGTGCTTTTAATTGATGCCTAATCTGGGACAAAACCAATAGAAATACAGCAGCAGAGTATTTACCCAGCTCATATTTGGACCAGTAAGAGGGAAAATTAATGGAAAATGTCTTACCCGCACCTTTGAAAGACGCCGTGTGATGAGAGAGAAACTCCTGGAGATAGAGGTTCAGGTTACAGGATTTTAAGTCCACGTCCCATGACCGAATACCTGACGGCATAAAGGTACATTCAGTTCATGGGCAGACCACACAGCAAACAAACTACTGTTGGTATAACTCATCTTACAAAAAGCACATTTTGCTAGAATATTAAATACATTCACTCAGCTATTATTCTTTTTCTTTTTCCATATGCAAATCATCTGGTAAACACACTATGGCTTGTAATGTAATGTACCTTTGCTATATCCTAATACAAACACCTGTAAGCAGTGTGTTGCCTGTGCTTTCAGTTATTTAATACACCATTTTCTGCCTAAAATGTACCCTTACAAGCACAGCAAGAACAAGTTCTATTGTTGTGATCAAAAATATAGTTTATCATCTTATTTTGTGTAACTGTACAAGTTTGGTTTTCATGTACTTTTGGCATTTTTGCAACAAATATATGACACAATGCATATAAAGCTAAAAAAAAAAAAGAAATATCAGATACCACTAAAGGATCAGGTGTGCTTTCATGGGCTAAAAGGACACTAAACATTTTTTTTTAATTAAATTAATCATAGGATTAAAGCTGCAACAAATAGACAATCAATTCGTGTAAATATAGTCTGTGCATTTTTGGTATGTACGTACTTCTGGCATTTTTGCAACAAATATATGACACAATGCAAAACTCATTTAAAACCAAGTGATCGGGTGCTTTTTTTATTGAGTTAAAACAATAATTTAATCACTTTTTAAGCTAAATAAATATCATTTTGGTCACATTTTTAAGCAAACACGTCAAATATTTGTTGTTTTACCTGCCCAAATGAGATAAACTGATGTTTTTCCTTGACACACATTAAAGCAAATTGAATATCTCTTTGGTTTTGGACTGTTGCAGGCAGTTGAAGATGCATTTGTCACTGTTTACTCACATTTTCTAGACAAAATTATTTAAAAATAACCGATAATGAAAATGAATGTTGAAAGCATATATGAGCTCACATTAAAACTGCACTGCTAAAAAGCTGAAAACATGCCTGTTTCTCTTCTCTCATGAAAACTTGATGACATTTTGGAGGCTTTCACCAGACAGTAATGAAATGTTAATTGGCCCAGTTAGCTGCACTGTTAAACGCCTTTCTGCTTTTTTATCTTTGTGACACTGCTTTTATTTCCCTATCTGTCCTGCTTTACATGAATTATATGCACTTCAATGCACCTTCCTTATTTACATCTAAAGCCAGCACAGCAGTAAAACACGCACAGTGTGATGGATCACTGTATCCAGCCACTGTCTACTACCTCCAGGATCTCTGTACACACTGTGACTGACGCACAAAGGTTAATGGAACATCGTGCACAAGTGGCTGATGTGTTGCCTGAACACCTCCTGCAACATTTCCCCCCGTAAACGCTTACATAACGACCAACCGAGGCGCAAAGACAAACCAGCAGCTCCAGACTGCTTTTAATTACAATGCACCCGGAGGGACGAGGTGGTGCTGATGGTGGTGGAGCCTCGCCAGATGACGCATCCTCGGTCAGTAGGGTGGATATGAAAAAATGACATAAACACTGCAATGTGGTCAGTGTAGCAGCCCCCCGTGATGCTTTCAGCGAACGAGAACTTGCAGACATTTGATTTTTTTTTCCTTTCTTAAATGATAAATGGCACAGCAGGGTGGAGGTAATCAAATAAAGCAACCCCTACCTCGTTCAATGTCCCTGCTGATGTGGTCCGTCTGTCTGTGGCGAGCCGTCCGTCCGACAATGATGAGCAGGGAGTATTTGTGGAGGCAGAAGTCGAGGTTTGCGGTCGCAGCGCGCCTCGGCTCCTCCTGGACCTCCCTCTCCAGCACCCGGCTGGACGCCATGTTGGAAAAAACTTGCGCTTGGATGTGATGTCATTGGAAAAAAAAAAAATTAAAAAAAAAAATCCTGACAGCGTCTCTGATATTACAGAGACATGACAGCTGCTGCGCTGGAATGCAGCCGTGCATCAGTGGATGTGTAGGAAGAGGCTGAATTATTGATGACACGTGGCGAAGGGATCGATGTATATTGTTATTAATCGTCCTCCCTCAAGTCTGGTGCAGAAATTTAATCTAAAGCGAATTACAACAAGTGATGTTGAAGGGAAATGAAATCCAGCTGCTCATAGGTGATGTATGTTGAATAAATTATTAGAATCGACCACCTTTAAAAAAAAAAAAAAAAAACTGCACAGACGACACACACGACAGAGTTTACAAGTTAGTCTGATTTATTAACCTTTTCATCTTACAAATAGATCGTTTTTCCAGAAACAGAAACAACAAACAGGAACAAAATGCATTTATGACAAAAACTACATTCAGAAACTACAAGATGCCACACGGTATTACTCCTCCTGCACGATCAGAGAACATTCAGAACAGTCGATTTTTAGACTAAAAGTAAAATGTCACATTTTACATCGTATTTTTTCTACAGAGAATAACAACAGTAGCAGTCCTCCCTGGCATATTTCACATTCTTAAGTTTTTACAACTTTAAACCCTTTCACTCTTCTGTCACTTCTTGCACTCCTGTTCCTTTTTTTATTTATTTATTTATTTATTTTTTTTACAAACATTTGAGGACATAGAAGTTACAGGAAGTCCCTCGAGGGCAGCTGCACAGTGTGCCGATACGCGCACCTTTGCGCACGGCGCACGGCTCTCCTGCGTCACACTGAAATGACAGCATCAGTTATTAAACTGTAAACTCATATAGAGAAAACTTACACATTTATACAATAAAATAAAATCCTAAAATGGAATGCAGGGTTTTTAACCAACAAAAAACTCTCAAAAACGTGTCTCCATTTGTATATAATAGCAAATCTAAAAAACAACAACAAAAAACACCGTGAAAAAAGAAAGTTTATAACAGTTTTCAACAGAGAGCTTTTTTTAAACAATTCATTTATTTTACACATTTCTCCTGATATGTTTATTTAGAGATAACACAGTAAAATTACAAAATAAGTATTCATTTACTCTTAATTGTTTAAAAAAACTGTCCAAAGTTGTAAATAATGTTCGAATTGTTTGTTTTTATTCATGGTAATTAGCTGTGTATGTGTGTTTTCAACGTCTGACTGTAAATTACGTTATTTTTACTGTATGTAAATCAGAAAAAAAACATTTTACAGCTATTTGCCGTTATTTGAAAGAACATTTGTGTATATTCGCGATTGAAAAATGGCAAATATTTTTTAAACAGATTTTTGCTGAGTTGTTAAATTCCAGATCTAGTAATATTTAGTTAAATTACCAAAAAAATCATTTTAATTGTATCTAATGTACATGTTGACTGTATAAAAAAGGTCAAAATCGTACATATCATTCACATTAAATATCTGTAATTATACAAACGTTAAAAATGGTCTTTAACAATGTATACACATTTAATGTATTTAGCTAAAACAGTTATTTTACAGATACTTGCCGCTATTGTCACTGTTTTGACAGTTTTTGAAAGTTACAGTATTCTCTCGTTTTTAACATATTTTTCTGGCACCCTTGCTGCAAGAGTTTTCTTTTTTTTTTTTTTCTCCAGTCTCCTGACCTCGCCGTCCTGAAATGTTCACAAAAACACGTTTAAGGTGTTTTAATATTTCTTATTTTGCTTACTTACCGATGGCAACCAGCCGAGCTTTTTCTCTAAGGGCATCTCTTTGCTCCTCAGCTTCTCCAAAACCTCTTGCAAAGCATCAATCTGCATAGAAAAGAAATGCGTAAAGTTAAGCAGATAAAACTAGATTCTCAATGGGAAAACCCTGACAAAATCAGTCTGTGTTGCGGACAAATTATTCATGTAGTTATGTGAAGTTTTGGCAACGGAATTTCTCTAAAGTCTCCACCGTTTGTGACCGCAAACAAATTTGCAAAACAATATCGCTTTTCTAAATAAATTACACCCACCAGGTCTTTCTCTTGCTGGTTTTTCAGTGGGAAATCCAACGAGCGCGTCTCCAGTGAGGAGTCCTCCGCACGAACGAGCCACAGGTACGCGCAGCAGCAGGTGACCGCTAGGAGAGTCCGTGCGCTGACCATGGTGCTGAAATGACAAACAGGAGGAATCCTTCTCTTCTTCTTGTAGAGGAAAAAAGCTTCCTGGAGGGTCTGAGGGTCTCCTGTCCAGAGAAGCTCCCTTTATAGGGGCTCTACAGATGCTGTTGACATCAGCCAGCCTCTGAAATATTCATGGACACTTTGACATGTGTGGCACTCCTCAGCACCTTTGTGTTTATAACAGGAAGGTTAAGGATTGATGGTTAAAGGTGTGTTTATGTTTGATAAAAACTTGCTTGTTCTATAGGCTGAATAGGAATCAAACTCCTTTCCTTGATGGTTTTTATTCCAGTTTGCTAAATGTGCCATAGATCCCAGTGATTCCTCACCAAAAATGTCTTTTTTTATTATATATTTTTTAACCTAATCTGTGGCCTATTGTGCGCAGACTGAGCCTTTTCACTCAAACATATATGTGAGTCACTGATGATTCAGTTTGATGTGTCAGAATCAGAGTCACCACAAACACGTAAAAGCCTCAGCTGTGAATGTGGATCTGTCAAACCCAGATGAAGGTTTTTATTCTAAAATATCAAATAAAAATTCTTATTTGTTAATGTTTTTTTTTTGTGCTCGTCTAATTCGCCTATCCTCTTATGTCGCCGCTGTTCAATAAAGCCAAAGTCAGACCTCAGGTTAACCCACACTGACCCCAATCTGTTATCAAGATCCAATTTCCTTTTGTGGTACTAACCTTAACCCTCGAAGGTACACGCCTGGCTGACAGGCTTTTGTTTAAACATGTCAGAGACCCCACATCACTGACCAATCACCCCTGAGAGGCCATTCATCCTCCATGCCATCTTCTGTCTCCTGAAAAATAGATTAAAAGCAGGGCAGTAGTCAATATATGAAGTTTATGACTCATTCAGATTGGATTAAAGCAATGAAAAGATTAAGAAGATGGTGTTTTTGGTGTTTAAGTATCTTTGTGTATGCACAGAAGCAGGGTATTTTAGCATATCTATACAATGAAATTGAAAAACATTATATGATACTGACATGACAGAAGCATTGTGGTGCCATTACTGATCACTTCTTCTTGAAGATGTAACAAGGACATAAAAGAATGTATACAGACACAAATCTATGCACTACTTGCCTGTAAAGCAGCATCATTTCTCTTGGGTGCAGTTTTTCAAGCTACTTGGCAGGTAGGTTGCTCCAGATATCTTAGAGAATTTGCCACAGTGCGTCTGTGATCTCAGTGTCTCCAGAGACCAGGGCTGCGTGGAGGCCCACCATCTGCTGCAGCTCCACTCCGTCTGCTTGCTGAAGATTATTCTTTAAGAGCCTGGTTGTATGTTTGAATCTGGTTTGAATTCTAAACATCTACAGTGTGTAAAGCATCTGCAAAGTACTGCACATAGCAGATAGTGTGAAATAAAGGGGAATCATCCACCTTTCATTGTGTATAATGTGCATAAAATTACCCACAATGAAGATGGAATTTTACATTCAATGCAAAATGCAGCAAATTAATAATATTAGACTGAATCTGGATATTTCAGTCATTGTAAATGTGCTTTAGCTTTAATGAGTGCTGGAATATAATACAACATGTGATGTTATAAATGAGTGTGAAAAAATGGATTTTTACCAAAATAAGAACATATGCAAAGGTGATTTTTTTTTTTTTAAGACGAGGCTACTGGGTTAACATTTTAAAATGATCAATACTTCCTTTTAAATGCAGATCGTCATTCTCCAGAATGATTTCCATAGCAACTCTGTCGCTTCGCTGAGGGGATCCAGTTTCTTTACTTCTCTCGACAGCTGGTTGTTGGTTCACGCTTCCTCAGTAAGGAGAGGCTGTCCTAACCTAAAACATATTATAGCTGCAGCATATATTAATATTCCCTCTCTGGTTTGGACTTTCATAGCATGAACTGCTTTGGTGCATCTTTTGTCAGCAACACACAATGTATATACACCAGTATTTCCAATCACATTCTAAACTAGTACTGTTCCTTTGTTTTGCTTCATTACCTACCTCTTTCATGTGTATATATTGTCACTTTTGTCTGATTTATATGATAATGTTAAATGGGATTCTTGCAGTATTATTTTGTCACACTGTCAAAGTAAAATACAAGCTGTAATGTGATTCTTTTTTCATTAAGACTTAGAACATAAGTCAGATTGCCTACACAGCTCACATAGAGGCGCTTGCTTATGAAAATTAGGCCACTGTATGTTTACCATCCTCCAGAATATCAATAGTGATGCAGAATTTTTATGACCACCACAGTCACTGAATTATTCAAAATTATTCTAATGCACTTGAGGAGAGGAAAACGAGCAGAGGCAGTGATCTTTGGTCCACTCATAAGTTTATTGCACTACACAGAAAACACAAACAAACCAAGCTGGTCTCAAAAGCATCTAAAATAGTCACAGAATGCATTAATACTTACTTACTTAATACATACTTTACCCTGCCCACTGTGTGTCACAATCCTACTAATGTGTCATAATTTCCTAGACATCATACAATCTCTGTTTAGCCTCACTATTGTTTTAACAATAATGGCAATATTAACTTAATTTGTATAGCATCTTTAAAAAAAAACAATGCTACAAAGTGCTTTACAATAAAACAAATGTCATATTGGGCTAAATGGTCCTAAGCATGCCATGAAATAAGATGATCTATCGTGTTATTTAAGGTGCGATTTTACCTGAGTAATTTCTATATTAAGAATTGAAACCCTAAAAAGAAAAATGATATGAAATACTACTTTACCTGGCTGTAATATATATTAAAGCTGAAGCCCTACAGTGTTATTTAATTTGGAGAATAACCAAATAAATGTAACATTATAACTAAAGACCATACAGTGGTACTGTACAAATTATGAACCTTAACATAACTTATGTAAATGGTCAAAAGCCCACAGCACTCTTAATTATGGAGATCAACCTGAATAATGTGGAACTAACGCTTGACCCTAGAAAAAATATACTTGAAAACTGAGGATTCCCTGGATCTCTTTTGACCAAACTTTGCTTTCATCTATTTTTATATATTACGATTTTCAACTTTCTGGTCATTTACAATCATTATATGTAGCTTATGTGATTATACATTTCCACATGTTTATAAAGCATAAGTAAACACATGGCTCAAATTGCCTAAATAGTGACACATTTGATTAGATTTTTCCAACATTGTCAGAGGAGAAGCTGCACATCTGAACAGAAAACGCACATAGAGATAATACTGGATTTGTTTAATAACTTTTTGTGTTTTAGTTGCAATAATTATCACTTTTATCCTGTCTTAGTTGTGTTTTATGGCCTACATATCTGCCTTTATAGAAATGGTCACTGTTGTTGTAGGAACCGACCTTTTCCGCTCGGGGGCAGCAGCACGGTTTGAAGGAACGGAACCTAAGTGTTGCATCCGGAAGTTTACCGTGCAACATACTAGCAGTGTTTTTATATTTAGCTCAGTCCGTTTATTCTAACGTTTCTTTCTCAACGGCTCATTTCCAGCCAAAGCAACAATGTCCGAAAGAAAAGTATTGAATGTAAGTATATGAACGCCAACGAGAAGTTTAATTTTGATGTAATTTAAATAGTTAGCCACATCGTAAGTGCTTAAGAAACTTATAAAACTAACGTTAGCATTGGAGCTAACTGATGTGTTTTAGCAGTTTTCCTGCAGCTAAGCTAGAAGCAAATAGGTAGCTTTGATAATAACTCTCACCAGGGCTTACAAATATATACAAATGTTAGCTTCAAAGCTTACAAATTGTGTTGTTCACATGTCTCTACGTTACTGCTATCTTTGCTTTATATTCAGGCTATTCCGCAGCTAACTTCACGTGCTTTTCTCCCCACAGAAATACTACCCTCCGGATTTCGATCCATCAAAAATCCCAAAGCTCAAACTCCCCAAAGATCGTCAGTATGTGGTCCGATTGATGGCTCCATTCAATATGAGGTATGTCTGTCTCACCACTTTCTGTCAGTTGCCCTTTTCAGAGATGGGGCGAGGAACATCGTTGACTTCATCCATCTGTTAAATTGACGGCATTCTGGTCGTTCAGACATAGATCACTCATTCGGCCTAAATACCGGAGAGAACAGCAGTACACACGCGATATTTGTCATTCACGCGAGATTTGACAAGACAACAAGTGATGTTTTATACATAATAATGTAATAACAGACTAAAACTAAACTCATAGCAGCTGACCAAAGTGTCCAAATAACTAATCGCCAAGTTAATTTCTTTAACAGTGAATTTGAAATTGAATGACTCAACCTGAGGACAGCCAAGATGTAACAAAATATTTAACTTTAGCTGATAAACTGTGACTCTGTGTGATCGCTCATGTGTCTGCGAGTCAAGTCCACAGTAGAACTTGCCATTAGATTCTGGTTGGTCCTGTTTTCATGTGAGCAATAGTTTATAATTGAAACTCATTAATCAAGTTGTTGCTGTTGCTCCATGTGGAAATGCTTCGACTGTCTCTGTTTGGAGACGCTCATGGACCATGCGCCAAGAAAGGTGTGTTGTGATTTTGGCTTACAAGCTGTGTCTTTTGCTCGCTGTGATGTTTGGGGTTGAATATTGGTGCTGACATGTGGAAAAAACCTCAGTACTGTTTTTCAGAGAGTACTGGGTGTCGTGTATTAAGATTAGCTCCAGCTCTTGGTTGGTTTGTTTCATTTGAAGGAAAGAATAGGCTTTTTTGCCTGTGAGTCCTGTTGCTATAGTGTCATCAGCATTGCTTTTCTTCTCATTTTCAGGTGTAAAACATGCGGTGAGTACATCTACAAGGGGAAAAAGTTCAACGCACGTAAAGAGACTGTTCAGAATGAGTTGTACATGGGACTGCCAATCTTCCGTTTCTACATCAAATGTACTCGGTGTCTTGCTGAAATTACATTTAAGGTGAGAGTGAATGCTCTGATTATGACAGGATTGTTAGAATTTGTGATTCTGTTTTTGCTGTTTTCTGGAAAAGACATCTTTGATGTTATACATAAAACAATATCTCACATTTTAATGTCTGTTGTTGGGTTTATAGACTGACCCAGAGAACACAGACTATGCGATGGAGCACGGTGCAACACGAAACTTCCAGGCAGAGAAACTTATTGAGGAGGAGGAGAAGAGAATCCAGCAGGAGAGAGAAGAAGAAGAACTAAACAACCCCATGAAGGTCAGCGTTTAAGTTATTTATTGGTTATTTACTTTAATTCTCAATAGGAATAAAGCATTGACAGTTGCCCAATTCTCCACCAGGTGTTGGAGAACCGTACAAAGGATTCAAAGATGGAGATGGAGGTCCTGGAAAACCTCCAGGAGCTGAAGGAGCTGAACCAGAGGCAGGCTCAGGTGGACTACGAGGGAATGATCAGCCAGTACAGAGAGTTGGAGAAGAGAGAGAGGGAAAGGGAGAAAGAGGAGGATGAACGTGAAACAAAGTGAGTGTGGAAATTTCACACAAAAAATGAGCAGTGAAGCAAATGTTTAATGGTATTATGTCAAGTCTGCTGCACAATTAAGTGAAAATATTCTTTGACAGACAGTAAAAAAAGTGTTAAATGCATGGACAAATAGAAACTTTAACCTCCACATACACCGATCAGGCATAACATTATGATCACCTGCCTAATACTGTGTTGGTCTCCTTTATCCTGCTAAAACTCCTCAGAGCCAGTGGGACATGGACACAGGACCTCTGGGGATGTCTTGTGGCACTGGGATGGTGGCAGTGAATTCTGGGGGTTGCAGGGTGGGACCTTCCTAGATCAGGCTTATCCTGGCACATTCCACAGATGTGCAAAAAGATTTGGATCTGGGGTGTGGGGAACCCAGTTGAACACCTTAGCTCTGTCGTGTTCCCTGGGCCACTCCTGAGGAGTTTTTGCAGTGTGTCGGGGTGCATTGTCCTGCTGAGAGTGGAAACTGGCATCAAGGACTGCTGTTGCCATGGGAGGGTAGGGGATTGGGGATCGTTTGACCAACAATGTTTAGATGTGTGGTACATGTCAAACATCCACATGAATGTCAGGACTCAAGGCTTCCCAGCAGAACATTGCATTATAAGAAGATGATCGATGTTATTCACTTCACCTGTCAGTGGTCATAATGTTGTGGCTGATTGGTGTATGTATTTAAATGAGTTTTTTTGTCATGTGTTCTGTGTACATTCTGAGAATTAGTCATTAAATTGTGTGGCTTGTTTTACAGAGAGATGTTGGACCGAGCCCTTGTGAAAAGACTCAGAGACTCTGACTCTGATTCAGAAAAAGAAGAGGAGAGCAGCAGCACAAAATCAATGAAGTCCAGCTCAGACAAACCAACAGATATACTCACTACTGACAAACCACCAGAGGTACAGGTATGTATAACTACTCACATTAAAGAGTGATGGGGTTCAAATGTCATATACAAATACATTTGTCAAAGTTCTTTGAATATAATCCTCAATATTTTGGTCATGACACCTGGAACTCTTCATCTAACTTTGACTGCAATTTTTGGTTCCTATAATTCCTGTAATATTTGAAAATGATTAAAACTACACAAGCTTCTTTTGGACTTTAGATTTGCCAATTGTCTTTTGCCACAAGCCTGAGGCTTTGTGATAAATATACTGGACTCTGTTTTCTTTCACCTAACAGATCACAGTCAAGTGTAGTCCTGCTCAGTGTGCTTGTGCCAAGCTTACTTGGGTATTTTTGTGGTCAGGTGACCCCTTGGATGTCAGGTGGGATCAGAAAGAGCACATTATTATACACTGTAGTCAGGCATGTTAGAGGGTTTGGCAATCATGGTCAATCACATTTACCACTTTCCTCCCCTTTCCGTTGTAATACGCTGACAGATCGGAAATCCTTGGAGAACGCTTCTCAGAGGAAACAAATTTTTGTCTTTTGTTACAGACTTTCAGCAGCAAATATACTGCCAAAAGTCGATTATGTCTGATCAGTTGAATTTAGTTTTAAATTCTGTTTGGACATATTGAAGATCCTATAGCCATCAGATTGTCCCTGTGTCATAGTGTCCAACTTTATTAGTCATAATGCTGGATTGCATGCATCATGTTCTGTAAATATGAGTAATTTAAAGAGCGTGTGAGGGCAACAGAGTTCACCACTAACAACTACACTGAGTGGTTATCGTTGAAAAATACAGACACGATTTCATACAAAGCTCATAAATAATAACTTTTTGCTCACTATAGGGATATATTTTGTATTTTTTACACACGATGAGGGACAAAAAAAACCAACCTTGCAGCATGAATTAAACAACGGGCTGGTCACTTGTTCTATCCTTAAAGCTTTCATTTGGTTTTCTTACATTATTTCATACTCTAAGATACAGCATGTTAGTTGTTAATAGCATCGTATTGCAAGGTCTATGATTTTTATAAATTGGTCTTATATGTTGTTCAAAATGTTTAAAATGTCTTAAAAAGTAGCCTTTCCTTCCCTGTACTCTGACAAATCAGGCAAATACTAAAAAAAAAAAAAAAAAAAAAACAGCAGCCATACTATGAGCAAGAAATAGTAGATTGTCTTATGCTGTGTTTCTACAGGGAGCCTCAGCTGCAGGAGTGAAGAGGGCCAAGACGGAGAGCTGGGAGAGGAGTGTCGGGACTCTGGGCGGCGGGGGAGCACTCGGCTCCCTGGTCGTACGAAAGAAACCAGCAGTGACCGTCAGCAAACCCAGTCCTGTAGTGACGGCTGCTGCTCCCACCTCTCAGAGAGGTAACACATCAGTATCTAGTACAGTTTAGAAATTATCTGATTGTTTTGAAGTCTCAGGCATTATGTACTTTATTTCACTTAAATTTATATTTAATGGTCCTTTTGGTTCATGTTCTTAATGAAAAGTTCGCTTTTGATTCTCAGGCACAGTCTTTCTTTATCTTGTTTTACAGACTCAAAAGCATCGACAGCCGACTCCGCAAATACTTCTAAACCCGTCGCCACACAAAATGGCTCGTCATCTCTCAGCCTGCTGGGGGCGTATTCAGACAGTGACAGCAATGACAGCGAATGAGAAGAAGATGAAATGCGTGACTGACACATAATTGTATAAGTGGTGCAGAAAGGAACATAATGATATGGCCCTTTTTGTAATATTGTACAGAAAATGAAATCGTGCATAAACCAGTTAGTGGGTGGCTGTGTGTGTTGGTGGGTGGTTGTTAGCAGAGATCCAAAATCCAGTAAAACAAGAGCAATTTTAGTGCATCCACTGAAGAAGGCACCTGTTCTTCTTGAGACCTTAACCTAGAAAAATATGTTGGAGTTTATGTGAGGTAAATTTGCCCTGTGACAATATCAGCTGTATATTTCAGTGTTTATTAAACTCTGTTCAATACTTTGCACCTGACATTTTGATTGCTTGCATCTTTAACATGTTTCTTACATTTTAGCATTGTAAATTTTGTACTGCTCATATCAACCTTTCTTTTATGATCAGAAAATATTTCAATTATAAAAGCAAGAATGTAAGCATGTGTTAAATACAAACTAATCTGGGTACTTGAGCTCATCGGAAAGCATCGACGAGGGTTGGCGTTTTCTAGCGTTAATGCAATTCTGGTCTTTTTGGGACAGTAAATGTTTGATTTTCATGCGGTAATGCACCTGCGAAAATGTATTGGTTCGTAGTTTAAGGGCATTTTCTCAAATACCTAAGTACATTTTTAACTACTTGTACTGAGTACTGTACATGAGTGTTTCCACTTGATGCTATTTTGTACTTGCAATGCAAAGTATTCCAGTATATCTGAAGCTGCATATCACAAATACAGGAAATGGTTGTGGCCTAAGCTAGCCAGAAATGAAGCAAAGAGGAAATCTGTCCAGTAGCGAAAAGTTCCAGCTCTTACGGATGATCACCTTGGAGTCTAAACATGCTAATAAATACAGGAAATTGTTCAGGTGGTGTCTGACAGCTGTCTGCCACAATCTGCAGGTGAAGCAGGAGGCTGCAGGTTGGAGTGAGGAGTTTGAAGCTTTGTCCGCAGGTGGTGACTGCAGGATTCTGGCAGAAGTATGTTGGTGGAGATTTGAGCTTCTACTTTATGCCAGAATCTGCAGGCGGAGGTAGCGGATGCAGGATTGTCACTGAGCAATGAGGTGGAGCTCCACACGACACCTGGTGCCAGAATCTGCAGTGGAGGCTGACATGTTATTTGACTGTTAGAAATAGTGAAGTGAAGCTTTATGTGTATTTGGAGATTACCTTTCAAAATCCACAGGTGGAGACCAGGGCAGCAATTATGTGGTTGCAGATGGTTGGCTGTAGGTCTGTTGCAGGTGATTTTGTTTCTGTTGAGGTTATTTATTAGTTTGTTCACAGAATCCCCATTTTTCTAATACAGTTTTCCCCCATAAAGATTTAAAGTTACAAAAGTGAAAATATTTTTTTGGTTAAAATATAAGAAGAAAAATACTGTGTATAGTAAAGTCTCTGTAAAATATGAGGAATGAATGTAATTTGACATTATTGGCATATTGTGCAGCTCATGCGTGTTTACATCAGCTGCTGCAGGATGAAATATGATTTTAGTTCACTGATGAACTTTCCATCATCTTATTCCTCCTATTATCCTTCAATCAGAGGCTGATCTTATAAGAAAACCTTTAAATATCGTTTGTTGACTTTGATTACATTAAATGTAAAATGATTTTAACGGTGTACAAATAATGTCTTTGTTCACAACACTGGAGCTGCATGTGTGAGACAAAAGGATTACATGTGTGGATTAGGCAGCTCACCATTTCTTTCTTTTAATGTCGACACAACAAAAATGTGCGGCCACTCCCCTTTAAGGCAGACCGCCGTGCCAGTGAGTGTTGTGTCGGAATAGACCGTCTGCTCCGGTCCGGCTAACGTTAGCTGGCTGACCTGCTTGGCTTAGAGGCAAATTTCGGGACTATTTACGCTTGATTTTTTTTTGGGCCCGACAGCATCGATACGAAACGCCGGATGGTAACCAGAAAGGCATAACTGGAACGGGTAACCGTCAATGTAAAGAAAAGAGGGTGAGCACAGAGAAGTAACGTTAACAGTTAGGACGCTGCGACGTTAGCTGGCATACAGCTAAGTTAGCTAAGTTAGCTTGGACATATTTAGAGAGCGGCGACCACCAATAACAAGGCTCACTACTTTAAATGCTCAGTTTTTAAGTAAAAAAAAAAACAACCACAAAGATTGTGTACTATTTAGTCCAGTGCTGGTAGTTAGAGAGGAAATTTTACCCTTAATCCACTGTTATGAAGAAGTGATTTACTGAAACCCCCTTAATTTACCCCTTAATGCTAGGTAGCTATTGTCAATTGTCCCTGAGATTTGTTTAGTTAGCTGGTTAGCGTTAACTAACCCATATAATCAGTGCTTCGGCCTGGACTGAAAACTATAGAAGGCAACCGTATGAGGTTGAAAATGGTAGTTAATCCCACTGGACCTGTTGAGTACACCTAACTAATAATACCTCTTCAGGAGGTTTAAAAACAAATATGTCCAATTCAATGTGTACAAAGCTGTTTACGTCTGTGAAGCTGATGTTTGGCATCTGCAGTATAAGATACAGTTTTTATTAATCCCAAGATTGACATCAGTGAGTCCTACAACACCAGAAACTGATCAAACTTAACCACTAAGGTATAAACAAATTAAGTGAAAGAGTTCTAGCTTATTTGGTTCTAAATCTCACAGTAGTTCTTATGCATATATGTTGATATTTTTGATTTTTATAGGCACCTCATGTCAGGTCAATGTAAGTCTTGTGTGTTGTCATCTGTACATTGTTCCTGCAACACTGCAGTTTCACTATGGGAATCAATAACCATCTATCGATCCATCTATCAAAGAAAATTATTAGCTTAATGGCTAAATGTTTAAAACTAATTATTGTGGTATTATATGGCTGCAACAAACAACTATTTTTATTGTCAACAAATCCACAGACTAGTTTCTCTATCAATTAACTATTTATTGGTCTATAAATGTCATAAAATGGGAAAAAATGTTTTCCAAAGCACAGCATGATGTTCTCAAATGTTTTCTTTTGTGTACAACCCAAAGATACTTAGATTACTGTCATAGTTGAATAAAGAAAACAGAAAATATACCATTTCAGAAGCTGTAATCAGAATTTAGACCCTTTTCCCCTTACAAAATTACCCAGTCTGATTACTGGATTATTAAATTAGTTAACAGCTGATCCATTTGATAGTTAAAAACTGCTCAAATGCACTACCTAGCTTTCTTTCCAAGCCCTGATTTCAACACTATATACTCTAATCTGTTTACCACTTCATTCACAGATCCATGGCAAAGTGGCTGAAGGACTACCTAAACTTTGGCAGCAGGCGTGATCCTCCACAGCCCCCGAGGCCAGACTACACTGAGAGTGAGATTTTGAGGGCCTATAGAGCTCAGAAGGAGCTGGATTTTGAGGACCCGTACCAACACTCTGAGAAGGAGCATCAGAATGGCGGTTTCACCTCATGTAGTGCTACAGTGAGCCTTCCTTCTTTTCCTGCTTTTGGTTCAGTGCTGCCTAATGGTGTGGAGGTATGACATGCATGATTATGCAATCGTGCAATAGTTCAGTTGTTTAATTATTAGGTGATAATCGAGTTTATGTGTGCAGGTGAAAGTCGTGTCTCCAAAACACAGACTGATAAAAGTGGATTCTCAGGAATTTGGTCGTTGTAAAATCCCTCTGAGTCCGGTGACTGTTCAAGAAGAACCTGTAAGCATTATTTCTGTCTTGTGCTTCATTTTTTGCGCCATTTTTGATGTTGTTTCTCATTCCTTTTGTTTTTACTCACTTACACTCAAAATCCTTGTTATATTTCTACACACAAATACATCCTTTGTGTTATCACACCTCATTTGTATAATGTCTTTTGTTGCTGTGTCCCTATCAAGGTAATTCCGTCTGCACCAGCTGCATCAGACAGTGACACAGACTACTCTGATCCATTTGATGCACGTCCAGACCCGCAAGCTAGGCCAAACTGGGAGCCAAAATCTGCACCAACAGACTGTTGCAGCTACATGGAGCCATTTGAGGCCCAGCGGATTATTTCAGGTTTATTATGACATCTTTATCTTTTCCAAGTTCATTGACTTTTAGTAAAAAGTGTTAGTTACAGTATACAGAGGATCAAACAATACAGCTACCTTCAGGTACTTACACTTGACCGACCATTGATTACATTTGATGACCAAATTAGTTGCCAACATATTTAATCGTTCATTATTTGGTGACGTCATGTGTTTTTTCATGGTGACTCAGAATGCTCTGTCATGCAAACATTTGAACCTACTGGAGCAAAATGAGTCACTCAGTGTGAGCCACAGATGTGCAATTGCAAGTGCTTCACGCAGCATCTGTACTGGATTATATAAAAGCATGGATCACACTGTCACGGCCAGGGGACATGAGCTACAAATGGGCCACATTACCAGCTGATGTCAGCACAGGAGGGGAACCAAAAATAACAGCCTTTGTCTCAATTTGTTGTATGATAAAGCAGGTTATTGGAAATTTGAAGGTTGTAGCAGCATTTTACATACATCCCAAAAAACACAAACAGATACTAAGAAAAGGGAAAAGAAGACTATGAGTCAGCATTAGCTGGTCAACAGCCAGTGCTTCTGTGAGATACTGTTTCATGTGTTGGAAAACTTTAGAATTGAGAAATATTTTTTGCCTGAATAAATAACAACCTTACATAAAGATTTTAAAAAGAAAATTCTTAACAGACCAGCATAAAAAATACTTCACCAACTTGGCTGATTAAATTTGATTTGTAGATGCGTTAGTGCTTCGAATGTAGATTTTCTGGCTGTATGTTTGGATTAAAATAGTCATGCTGTTTTCATGCCTGTGTCTTAAATTCTGCCGAAAAGTTTTTTACTTTCTATGTTGACTGTTTAGAACTGCAGCACAGCATGATGACTAACAGGTCTGGCAGCGGGGATGGAGGCCAGTTATACGATAACCCGTATGAAGAGAGGACTCGTCCCCACCATCGAGCTGCTCTACCAGCACAACAGCAAACTCAGAAGGCTGAGGGTTGCCTGGGTCTGATAGACAGCAGGGAGAGCAGGCTGCCTCAGGATGATGAGAGGCCGGCCGACGAATATGACCAGCCGTGGGAGTGGAAGAAGGACAACATCTCCAAAGCTCTAGCAGGTAAATCAGTTTTCCTAGTATTATAGTTCTGTACTACAACTGTCTGGGACATCTTTGAACAAACTTGTTTTTTTTTTCTCTCTTTTTGGCTGTAGTTCAGTTTGAAGGAGCAGAAAGGGAGCGCTCTCGAGCTCAGACAGAAACCAGGCTTACCAAAACAGGAACTACATCTACATCAGACTCGACTACACTCCGTCTTGTTGGAGACACTCCTCCTCTCCTGGGAGAGAGAGTGGATCCATATCTGCCTCTGGAAAAGCAAGTGTAAGTAGACGTCTGTTTAGTTATAGTGCTAATGTTTCAAATGTTTTTTTTTTCCTTTTCTACTAAAAATTGTTTTTCTTGCAAAACAAGGACTTCCAGTTTCACATGGTCAACTCACTTCAAAACGTCCTTCTTCTGATTTGGTAAAAACAGGTTCAAAATAAAAATACAATCAATTAAAAATAATAAAATGAGACAAAAAATTCATAAAGAATAATACCAGTCCAGAAAATAATTTTAAAAATATGTGAAGTGCAGTAATAAGTTAAAAATAAAGACTTGCACATATCCAGTCTTCATTTTATTCCATGCCTCTAGTTGTGTTTAATTATGTGTGAGTCACGTAAATGACAAGCAATTAACTCTCTGGTCACATCACCTTCAGTCGCTGTTTACATACATGTTTGTTATCGAGCTGTTTCCTTCACCACAAAAATTAACCTAAGATGATTGAAATTTAAGGGAGGTCATTGTACTGACAGCAGTATTAGGCACATTTTTAGGAAAAATTACCGTCATTTCACTTTACATATTAATCACTGCTTTCATGCTGCAATATGACAACATGTAAAGGTCAACATCTACACAACACCAGATGTGTTTGAATCACCGAATAAATGCGGTCAGTGATTCAGAGGTCTGAAAATGGACTGTGTGCAACTTTCAGCTTACAAACCCCAGACAGTTTGATCTGCTTTCAGGTGAAAAACAGCACCAGCCACTTGCATGTGCTGTTTATTTGTGTACTGATTAGTTTGTTTAGTGATCATGTAGTTTATAAAAATAAGTCAGAAAGTAATGACAACAACTATTGCAGTTCTTCTGTATTGAAATGTGTTGTTTTATCAAACCAGCAGTCTAGGACCCAAAAATATTCAGTTGATTGTCTGGGAAAACAAGCAGACATTTACATTTGAGTTGCTGAATTCACTGAATTCTGGGCAATTTTGATTTAAAAAATACTGAAACAATTAATCATTGATAAGATAAGGTGAACGTTTGTTCAGCCTCCGGGAAATTCTTTTGCCAGATGTTTCTCAAAACAATGACAAAGAGCAACTCTGACGGGCTGCAAGTAATAGAAGACAGTAAAACATCTACACATCCTTTGCTGGATATTTATATATCTATAATCTCTAAGTGTTGATAGCTGTATTTTGTGTTTTGGTATTTTAGACAAGTGTAAGAAAAGCACACATATTCACAGACTCAACCCGACACCTGCTTCTACAAACTTAAACATCAGAAGAAACCTCATTACAGTATGTGACTATAATTAAATCATGCGTTTTGCTGTCATGTTTCCTCTTAATCGCCTGCAGATGGTACCATGGAGCTCTGAGCCGCTCGGAGGCAGAAAGTCTGCTGACTCTGTGCAAGGAGAACTCCTATCTGGTGAGGAACAGCCAGACCTGCCGGAACGACTACTCGCTCTCCCTCAGGTAAACACTTCTGCTCACAGTCTCACCTCAGCTGCCCTGCAGATATCATTCATACACCATGTTTGTCCACTAATTGCCACTTTAGATCATCTTTAATCAGCTGGGCTTCTTCCATGTCGATACCAGTAGTAGTGTTTCAGTCCTTGTATAGCCTATCTCTGTATGTCTTTAACGATAAGCTACACTGAATTGCAAAACTCACATCATCTTCATGTTGTCTTCATTTGAAATATTCAGCCTCTTAAAGGGGATTTCTTCCCCTTGTGTACTGCACCGCACTGTGCTGTTTCCAAAATTATCTGATCCAGTTTCTCCCTCATTTGGGTATTGTTCTGGTCTGTGGGTGGTGAAGAGAATCTTCTCAGACTCGAGCCTTCAGGCAACTTTCAATTGTTCACCGCTTTTTTAATTGTCTCTGTTCCCACCCAGTCACCTAATTTATGCTGCTGTTTCCGACCCCCACCCCCATTTTTCTCTCTGCGTGTGTGTGTTTTGAGCCTCTATGATAACCAGCATGAAAGCAGCTGTTTTCAAAGAGATCGTCTGCATGGTGGGAATTGCCCCTAACCTCACATCTGCGCTCTTTTGAAGCAATGAGGGGGAAACAGTGATTTCTTTGGATAGCACCCAGCTGAAAGCCCATGTGTACAACTGTAGATAATCAGCGCAAGGTCTTCATACAATTTCTGTGCTCACTTCCAGTGAAGAGCCAACATTTATCAAGGTCCTGAGAAGTGCTCAAGTTTTTCACTAGAAGTAAACATGTAGGACACATTTTTCATGTGTTTAACCGCTAGTCAAACCCAGCTGCACAGAAGAAGAGCCATGTGTCATTAAAGTGTTGAAACAAAATCCAAATTATATATAAAAAATAAGTTACAAATGGAGGATAAAATGATACACAGAGGGACACAAATTATTTAGAAATAGATTGTTTCCATATGAAGCATTTCCAGTGTTAAATGTTTTTCAAAAGCACATCTGTAGCTGCAGTGACTGAATACAACAGCTGCAACTGTTAGGCTATATTTTAAAGCAATTCAAATGAGGAGACTAACTTTTAGCCTTGGGCATGCAATATTCTCAATATAAATCTACTTAATATGCTGTTTTGGGTGCTTTCAGCTGCATTCCGAGACTTTCTTCAGCAAATGACACTCACTCACTCACATATTAGTAGATGACCTAAGTGTAGCACTATGGACACATGATGTTACAGTAACTCAGTATCATGTAATTAAAGTCCTATACCTTGGTTAAGTGATGCACATGAGTGTATTCTGTCTGCTAGAAAAGGCTATTTGATGTGGTGCAAAGCTTTGGGAATATTTAAGTAACCAGATATTACATTTAGAATACTTGGAGCACAATTCAAAACACATTTCAGAAGACGTATGCTCACATCCAAACTACAGTCATGTAGGACCCCAGCAAGATCTTTTAGAAAGAGCAAAGACAACTAGTACAAGGAAGAGAAAGATGCATCACAGCTATTTTAAACTAAAGATTCATGTGTAGTGTCTTCACTCCTAAGGCACAGGAATGCCTCAGCAGTGTTTATTTTGAGTGGAAGTCCCCCTTTACTTTACATTCAAGCTTTACTGTGCAGAATGATGCATGGTCAGAGTTTGTCAGAAGATAGCAACTTTCTTTCTGCTTCCTTAAGATTTTAGGAGTTTTATAGTGTTGTCCTTGTGTTACACCTACTTTAAAGACAGTTCTGGTCCAAGCATGATGCCTGCATTGAACATACAATCAGAATGGACTTTTGCTGAAGTACAGCCTGTGTTGTTTTGAGAATTTAAACCTTTGAAATAGAAAATATTAGAATAAACTATACAATGAGGAAGAAATATTATTCAAAGCAGAGTATTTTTATGCATTTATGCCTGTATGATGGAGTGAATCTTGAAGTTTTTTGAGAAGTAAACCGTGTCTTAAATATGCAAAGTTTATAATTCAGCTCTTTGAGATTCTAGTTCTGTTAAAGACCTGTTGGGGCTCATTATGAGATGGGATAAAAGTGGAAACTCCCTTGCAAAAATATTGGAAAACTGAACAAATTTATTTCAAAGTGATGAGTGCAAATGCTAATTATTTTTTAAATGACAACTCCCTACTTTAGAGACCCCTTTACAGCTCTTTCTTTTTAGAGTTTCTTATGTTATTGATTTTTTTTTTTTATTTTAATTTAGCAAAACTTAATGTGGAGCAAAAAAGTGAGAAAAACTGCATATAAATTTGTGTGTGAACTTGCGAAGACATCAAGGTGTTTGTGACTCTCATAGATGCACTTTCAGCCTTCTTCTGTAAATCCTGCAATTCACACTCCAGTTGGACGAGCACGGACTCATCTGTCCCATCTCTTCTCATCTTTCTCAGGAGCTGCAAAGGCTTCATGCACATGAAGTTCGCCCAGTCTGCAGACGGGCGCTACGTGCTCGGAGAGAACAGCCCTCCCTTCTCCACCATCCCAGAGGTCATCCACTACTACACCACACACAAGCTGCCGATCAGAGGAGCCGAGCACATGTCCCTACTGTATCCCGTCATAGTGCAGACCCTCTGACACTGACACACACACACACCGTTTCTGCTGGTGCTACTGAATACCATATATACTCAACATTTACCTACTTCTGCCTCTTTCCTACATGCTTTCTCACTGCCATTCTACCTGCACTGCGTAAAAGAGATTTGGACTGTTTGATACCGTGTTTTCCTTTACCTTTTTTCCCCTGTGATCCCGGTAACTACACTGGCAGCTTAACAAGAGAGCTCAGTGCCTCATGAACATGCGCCTGTGAAAAGGTATCATCACTGAAATCCCTGTATTTTAATGCCACGGACTCCTGAAAATCAGCCATCATTGATCATAAGATTGGTAGCTTTTAGGTCAAAGAGAAAAGGACAAACTCTAGTCTTGAGGTGTTTTGAGACAGTAGAATTTATATTATATTGCATGGAGATTTGTCTCTATTACTTTCATAAGGTAGAGTGTACTACCAAGTCACTTAAATGATCATAATGGTGTTGTTTTTAGCAGCTATTTTCATGTGAATTTTAGGAAAAAGCTCAAACAAAACAGTTGAGGTTGGGTGTGGGGATTTAAACTAAACGTAGGTGGTTGAAAATGCATTTTAAATGGCGCTGCGACTACAAACAACACTGTTAGTATCCTTTAAGTGTTACTATCTGAACCAAACACTACATGTTTAACCCCTGCTTCTGGGGTTTTTCCTCTCTGTGTTCCAGAGGCCTGTGAATGTTCTATGATGCTGTGCCCTGCAGTGTTCTCATTTCATCATGTTAATGTGTGAACAACACAAAGTGACAGTTTCATGTCAACACGGACATGACTTGTTAACGTCACACAATAACAAACTCCTGCAATACTAGTTTAGAGAGTAATAACTACAGTATTATACTGAAAGCTTGTGGCTTTGTGATTATGACTATTAAAGAAGCTTTGGTAGTTTATTTACTGTGCTGTTTTATAAGATTTTAAATGTCTGTTGAAAATAAAGGTGTTGTCTGTTTTCAAACTGTCTGAGTAGTGTGTAATTTGATTTTGTAATTAATCACGTTAGAAAAGAGAGTTCACTCTACCCCTTTTTCTGCAAACTTTACAGTGTACAAATTTCTTTTACTTTGTTTCAGGATCACAATACCAACACAGAAAAGGAGACTTTTCAACACAGAGCAGACGTTTCTAACCTCGCCTTATCGCTGTTATGTTATTAAGAAATGCATAAGAGCAGCAGGAGGGAGGATTTGGATGTCCTGTCTTGCTCTGCACACAGACGATCTCTGGTGTTTTGTCACCTGATACCATAGCAACCAGCAGGTGTCGGTGTCATCAAAGAGAAGAAGCCACTGCAGGGTAAAGGGCAGGTAAAAACTGAAGCATTAAGCTAACCAAAACGAGCAGTTTGAAATTAAAATCATGTAATCAGCCGTTACCTTGTTCTACCGTGATGGGTAGTTGTAGAACTGTGTGGTTGTTCCTGCTAGTCCTACTGTTTCATAAGTGCATTTTAGGTTGTAGTACAAATAGGGAAAACTTCATTCAATAAGTAATAAAAAAGTAGGGAAAATGAGTTTTTTTGTCTGACCAACAGTTTAGTTTCCAGAGATACTGAGTTCACAGTGATATTAGATAGAAAAAAAAAGGGTGAAATCATATTTTGACATTGGTATGGAGAATAGTCTTAACTTTTGCACGATAAACAACAAAACACACCATAATTCATAGAAATATTCTCGGGTTTTTGTTTTTGTGTGGATTTTCTGCTAAACAAAAAGAAAATAAAACATGCACACTTGGCTCTATTCTGAATTTATGTCTTTGACTTTTCCACATCATGCAAGTTTCTTATATCCAATTCAGCACAGGAAGGATAAATTATTAAAGTAGCCCATGCGCATTCTGTCAAGGATTTCAGCTTTAGCTTGAATGGAAACTTTAAAACATCTCATCAACCGGCTGCCATCAGATGTAACATTTGAACCCACATTATCTTCAACTGCACTGCCTCAGATGTAAAAGTGAGCTGACGTGTTTGTGAATTTCTGTGTCACTGTAATAACTTCTGCATATTCTTTCTGCAATAACATGACAATTTGTTCTCCCATTAGCTTCCGGCGTTTCCATGGCAACTCAGACGCAGCTGCTCGCTCAGCCCAAACCAAACAGACTCAAATATCCAGACCGGTAGGCCAGACTGTCGCCTCACTACCCTTCTTTCTCTGTTTTTGGGTCCCCGTCTTGGTCTGAATTGGCCTCTTTTCTGTTTTCCCAGTCGCTCTGTTTACTGGCTGGATGAGCTGCCACCAGAGAGGACTGGATCCACCACCAAAATCGGCACATCCTTCAGTCTTTTTCTACTAATTATGTATTTACAAACCTACTTTTTTAAAAATACTGAACAGAATTTTTTTAAAAATTTTTTTTATCTCCCACAGAGTTAACCCCTCGCTGGTCGGCCTTGTGTAGAAGCAAAAAATTCTACACTCAAGACACGTAAATATAATGGATTAGCTCATTTTTAAAGTGTGTTTTGTTTCTTTACTGTGTCCGCTTTGGAAAAATTAGATGAACTGCACATATGCTTCCTAGTTCTTCTTCATCCTGTCACTGATCTGTTGTATTTTAGAAGTAAATTACTAGAAGTAAATTAGAGCCACAAGTAAGAAATCTCGTAACACTGACATCAAGAGGGAAATCAACTCAATAAAAGTATCCTGCTGAGATTTTGTTTACAAGTAGCGCTTCAGAGAATTGTTTTATGAGGCAGGACCGGTTTGGTTTGCCTGAGTCACACTCCTGCTTGCGTTTTTACATTATTAAACTGATGTGTAGGTAGGGGGAAAAAAGGGAAAAAAACATGTTTCTGGTGAGCTGTCAGTGTAAACAAAAGAAAACTTCAAATGCCACCTTTAGGATCTTCTACTTGTCACATTTTTCTAACCTCTTCATATTTTTTTTCATCTTGCGTACCATCCTGCCCTCTTCCTTCCTCTTTCCTCTGCCTTTATCCTCCTTTTCTAATGAACTGTGGCTTATTTTTAATCTGTTTCTCACATCTAAAAGCAGACAACAGTGTAATGTCCTGTCTTCTCTCAGGGTTTCCCCCATATGGGAGGTGAGTGAATGGGCTCTCCGGGCCGTTCCATCCCAGCGGTTGTGCCGCCTGGCTCGATCTCGGGCCCCTGCAGCTGGCTGGCAGCCAGACCACCCACTTCCGCTGCCAGTGAGTAACACACGGCATTTCCTGACAAAATGCTGAATGTGTGGTAGATCATGAGAAAGCTGCTAGTGTTCAAAGGTTTTGTAAACTCCACAATCAAAAAAAAAAAAAACAGCTCAGGGTGTCAGTAAGCTGAACTTAAAGTCAAGTTGGTTTTATAGCATCCGTTTTATCACTTGTCTCTACTGACAGATCCTATTGTTTCATTTTCCTGAAAGCATCTGTTTTGTAGTTTTTGTTCATCCATCCATGTACACCCAATGTATTCTGTAATGTCACAGTGGGGAGCTGGAGCTAACACAGAGACCATGAAGGTTCATACTGTGGTTTCTGAATCACCACTTCATTTACCGTGAATGTCGTTGGACTGTGTGCGGAAGCCGAAACAAAAGTTTTACGTTTGTCTTTCTGATACCTGACTGTGTACATGATGGTAAAACCTCAACTTCAGCACAAGATTAAGCACACAGACTGTTATCTTAAAAGTGTTGACAGACTTGCACATTAGTAAAATATGATAGACTCTTAACAAAATGGCAGTCTCATTCTCTGAGATATTAGCACTAAACCAATTTAGCAACACTGGGAGTCTACAGTCATGGTAGCAAATCTGAATGAGTCTGTCAGCATAGCAACATTTATTAAACACACTGATCTACAAGAAAAATGCTTTTGGAATAAAATGAACAAGCCTTTGCCTAATATGTACCACTAGTAAAGAAAAAGTAAGTCACAAGTGCTAATAGGGTAAAGTTTTTGAGATAAAGTATTGGGTCAAAATTTGGAATTCTGTGCTTATTAATGAGAAAACAGGTATTAATCTAAATAAAGACACCCCCTGCATATTAGAATACATTCACCTGGGCCAGAGTTTAGACAGAACATGCTCTGTTTGACATCTGTGTCTTAGAACTGGACTCATTTAATCTATCAGTCACATGTAGCGGCTTGTAAAGTTGTCAGCGCCTGATATTTCTTTGGAACTGTTGTTTTTGGCCTGAGGAAGCAGAGACGCCCCCAAAGGAATCCATTCATGCTTGCTGACAAATGCTGGTAGTGCGACGGGAGACGGGATGATTCTTCTGTATAAGAAACAAACCAAACAGTGCCCAGTAGATACTGAATAAAGTCGGAACTTTACTGTTTTCTGTAATCCCTTTAATCACTGTAAGTCCTAAGACATTTCTTGTTTAATCCTTGACAGGTTAGGACCTTGAAATTTAGCACTTTTCAGAATATAATTGTTCTTCTAAAGTACGACTTATAAATCTATTATATAAATATAGATAAATCTGTGTATATTTTCAATAAACTTAAAAGTCACCAAAGTAAATACCATTCACCCTGAGGAGACATGCCTGTCAGAGAATGACTTTAAAGCACGTGAAGATCATAATGGTGCTAGCAGTAGACATCTGAAAAATTTCAGCCTAAGATGTGTGATTGGTACTTAACTCACATTATGTTTTTTTGTGTTTCTACATGATCTCATTCATGACCTGAAATATGATTGTAGCTGAGCAGAGGGACGCTGACTGCAGTCGCCACTTCAAGGATTTGCCAGCTTGCCCAGCCAAAGAAAAAGCAAATTCTTGAGGGATCCAGCCCCAAATCTAAACCTGTACCCACGAACCACCTGCCCTCCAGAGCATCTGCGCACATTGAACTACTTGCAAGTGAGTCTGCCCTCCCATAATGCAATGTTACGTCGCATTGCTTTACTTCAAGTCAAAGTCAAGTCAAAGTTCTCTATTTGTCTCCCACGGGAGAAATTTGGCAGTAAAAATATTCAGGGCATAAGACCATAAAAACAACAAGACAAGCACAGAACAGAAATTTAGAGACAATAAAAACCAACCAAGACAGGAAAAACAGAGTAAAACACATTCAATGTGCAAAAAGTGAAGAGAAAAAGGAAATGTTAGCTTATATAAAGTCGTCATAAAATGCCAAGAAGCGATTGCCACCAATCTTACATGTTTGTTCACTGATGAACTTGACAGAGGTACAAATGAATGTTTGTACTTATTTTATTTACAGAGAGGGACCAATACCTCCTCCCTGAGTTCAACAGTGTGTATTCTGTATGTAGGATATGGGAGCTGTCTGTTAAAATGGTTTTCACCAGTGAATGAAATGACCACCGGGTTAAAAAGCTCCTGGGGGTTAAGAGGAATGTGACCCATAATCTTACCTGCTGTTTTTATTATCTTCTGTATCTGAGATTTGACAGTAATATTCCCAGACCTGCTGGTGATACTATATCGAATAATGGATGCAGTTGTTGCTCTGTAAAAGAGTAACATCATGTTTTTGTAAACCCTGAATAAATGTAATCTACGTAGGAAGTGAAAGCGCTGATGGATTTTGGAAGAAACGGTGGCAACCTGTGTCAATATGAAGTCCAAGGTATCTGAATGAGGTCAACTGTTTTATTTAATGGTTATGTATAGATACAGGCTCTGGTCGCCGACTGATCTGGGATCCAGCGGCATCTCAACAGTCTTGCTGGTCAGCATGATTGCTTTTGTCTTTCCAGCCCCGAAGCACGACCACCCCAAGTTTAAAGGAGAGCGCTCAGTGTGCTGGCCTGTTTCCAAAGCAGCGAGAAGCCACGCCGCCAGCCAGAGACTTCTCCATCTGTCCAGTCCCAAAGACAGGAAGGCTCTGTTTGAGGGGTACGACCCGTACGTTGTTAGCCGGGCCGCCCGCTCTGCCAGCCCCTCTCCTCGGATACAGGAGCTCTGTCTGCCGCTGCCTCGCAAATGTAGCTCAAAGTAGAACGAATGACACCAGAAACATCTGCCCCCCCCAAAGTGTTGCTTGTTCTCATTTTCCCCAAGCAAGTGTCATCATGATAAAGGTTTTTCTGTGGGCATTTATGACACACACCTGTTATTTGCTTCACTCATGGGTAACAGTGCAGCATCATCCTACTGTTTATGACCTTCAATGTAGAAAAAAATGAAAAGAAAAACCTGTAAAGAATGGTAACAATCTGGCAGCAAGGTATGTTTTTAAAAATGCTGGAATACTGTGACATTCAAAAACTAAAAACAGAAAAATGGCAAATATCTGTAAGATAGTTAGAAAATAGAGATATTAAGCTGATTTATACCTGTAAATATGGACATTACGTACCGTTAATGAACATATAAATGCATACATTTTCCTGTTATTTTGCTAAATATCTGTAATTTAACTAAACAGAGAAAATCTGTATATATATATATATATATATATATATATATATACACACATATATATATTCAAATACAGTAAAAATGGCAATTTTACAATCAAAGGCTGCAAAAGAGCAACTTACTATTTTTAAAACAGCTTTTTTTTGTTTGTTTTTTTGTTTTGTTATTTAAGTTTATTATCTAATTTAACAAAGCAGAGAAAATCTGTGAATAACAGCAAATAGTTAAAAGATTGTTTAACAAGTTTTGTTTTTAGCGTTTACTCCTTGCCCTGGATTTAATGCACACATGGAAAACTACAGTTTCTACTTCATCTGACCCTTTCATTCTAAAGCAGCAAACAGCCTGTTGGACCAACAAATGAATGAAATAAACCACCTACATTACCATGTGTGCTTTCGGTAACAGTGAATGAGAAACTGTGCTTCATCAGTGGAGCATCATTAGACCATAAAACAAAGCAAACAGCCGGGGAGGTGTTTCTAACTGCAGCTCAAATTGCTTGGAGGCATCCGGCTGCACACATCCTTCATGTGGTTATTGTTAACACGAGGCAAAGATGGGGTGAGTCAGCTGTGCAGAGAAAAAGAGCATTAATGCAAATGAACAACAGGGAGGAAATAAAATACACCACGTTAAGGATGTTTGCTTATTATGAGGTCCCTAAATCCAGATTCAGTCATGGATATGGAGAGAGAAATTCCAGAAAGCAAAACCTATTTCCTGTTTTATGGTTTGGAGGCGGGGTTTCAGTGAAATCAGGAACCCATATGAGATCGTCAGTGGGACCCCGAACCGCAGTTTGGGCACCGAAGGTGATGACAGACAGCTGGGAGGCACAGATGTGCTTGTTGTTTTTGCACAACGTCGCTGGATGAAGTCGGCGAGACGCGCGTTGCCCTGAGCTCTCTCTGGTAGGTAGACTTCTGGATTTTCACTCAAACACCGTACAGACACGTGTTTCAGTCACTGCTGCTGTATTTTTCACTTATAGTAATATTCTAGATTGCTGTTTTTTGTTTCAGCACGGTTATAAAATAATGTGACACCGGCGATGCGATGAAAATTATCATGATTTATATTGTTGTCATTGTTTGATGCATTATGAAGTATTAGTTTAGCTACAGTTGGGGCTGCCGGTTGGTTGTTTAGGACACACAACACATGGGCGCAAATTTCCTGAGTCCTCGGTTCGATTCCCGGTGTTGGACCGAAAGTGATCAGTTCTTAAAACTGTATTTTCCTGTTTCTATAGCTGTTCATGAGGTGCAGATACGCCTAGATGTGTGTCTGCAGTTGTGGCAAAAATATGACTTTGTGAAACGTTCAAAAATGAATGTTTGCTGTTTATACAGTCAAGAGTCATGATTCAAGAGTTTTCAATTTGGTCATACAGTTTGTGCAGCGAAATGCAAAGTGTCTGTTCTCAAAGCTGTGCAATAACAATGAGACATTATAAAAGGACAAAACTTTAAGAAACAATAGAAAATCAGCACAAAAAAGTCGCACTGTTATAAATGAGGAGGTAGAGATCTTAAACCAAAATGCAATTTACATTATGCAAGTGTGCAATTGTGTGTGTGTTATTTTCATATGATGTAGCGTAATCAGATATGACATTTAGGATGATTATAAGCAAAACTGTCATAGTATTTCTGATGTTTAGGCTATATGAGCTTGATGTATACATTATCCTTGTTTAAACTGTAGTTAACATGATTTAAGGATGGAGTTGATGTATAAAATTTTAATGAAATATATCTTTTGCAAATTTCATATGAGCTATAACCTTTAAAAATATAAAATTATGTCATTTTATTGCATCAAAAACAATTAGTCAGTTTGAAAACTGCACTGCATGAGCTGAATTGCTCATTTCAATTGGTTACAACAACTGGATCAGTCAAAAACTGAGACACAGAGCAGGTAAAATAATGCAAATGCTTCTGTAGATGGCAGGGAATTTTAGGCAGACAATAATGCTTTTGATACAACACTGGTTCCAGACATTTGCTGCATATCATTCACCTCCTTGTTCCCACATTTCCTGTCTGTCTCCACTGTCTCTATGAAATGAAGTCATTAAAATGCCTCTTTAGAAACATCTGACACCTGACATTTTTTCTAAACATTCCAGTGGTTGGCGGATATTAGTTTATATACAGTATAAACTAATATATAGTTTAACAGTTAACCACAATTACTTTGAGGTTTTGGCCTGAGAAAAATAACTTTTCAAAACAACACTATCAGGTTTGGGTTTGTGGTGTCAAAACCTTTCATTATTTTCATGCATTTTAAAAATGAAATAAATGAAGAAAATGGAAGGAAAATAAAATTTTTGAATTCAGCAGTTTTATGTAAAATGTTTCAGAGTAAAACTAGAGTGAGCACACCCCTGCACAATACCACTTAAATGTCACACAATTTAAAAATGAATAATTTCTCAATAGTTCCTCTATTTCTTAAGTTGAAAAGTAGAGTATTTGCTCTTGTGAACGTCAATAACAAATGCTTTAGAAAGACCATCCTGAAAATACAGGCTCTACTGTGAGCATTTATTGCAACGGAAGATAGACAAAAGTTAGAAAATCTGTGCATATTCACGCAAAACTGAGTACAGCTGTTATTTTCGGTTGGCCTAGCAGCACTAGCATGGTTGTAAAGTTGTCTCTGAACATCAAAACTTACTCAGTTTTGTATGTTTGTCTTCATATTTGCATCATGACTCCACATGGAAAAGAATCCCCGGACAAAGGGAAAAATATGATTGTGAGACTTCACAAAGATGGAAAAAGAACTGCTTCACTTTTGGCACAAGAGCTATTAGTGGAAATCAGTGTGACAATTTGGACAGTGAGAAGGACTTTGCATGACATCAAACTGTAAAGACGGCATCCAAGAAAGATTAAACTTTGCTAAAATGCATGAAAATAAGCCTGATGAACACTGGGAGCACATTCTTTGACAAGTCATGGCTCTGCAGGACGACTACAGTGAACCGTGGAGGTGGGAGTGGGATGGTATGAGCTGGCATGAGTGTAAAGGGTGTTGGGGTGGGGATCATATTTATAGATGGCACCATGAAACCCTGTCCATACCAAAAATACTGACTGACCAGATGACTCCCAGTCTTCAGAAGAGGAATATTCCAGTTTAACAATGAAATCACAGTTTCTGAGGAAATAAAAAGTGAACTATATAAGTGGGTCTGACTTGACTTCCATAAAACACCTTTGAGGTGAGGGAAAGGTAGAGTAACGTCTGTACGCCTTCAGCAAAGAACTGCTGGAAAAATAGTTCCTCAGGAATGGTATTGGGCAACAATGGTGTATGCAATGCAAAAGAAGATTGAGTATGACGTTAAAAATAAAAGAGGGCGCATGAAGATTAGGATCTGAAAGGTGTGCTGACTTGTTCCATTGATTATAGAAGTAATGTAATTACTGTAAGATGAGGCAGTTTTGAAATATTTGGCATTTAAGTGATGTTACACAGGGGCTGTTCTCATGCCTGTTAGCTGTGTGGGTGTTTATGAGGTCCACCTACACAATCGAATGTTATCCAGTACAAAATTCCATTGATAGTACTCAACTTATAAAATATGACCTATTGTTAGAGATAAAAGTTACCAAGAGGAGATAGTTCATTAATTCAGCAGGCTCCCACATTAAAAGAATGGCGCACCGGTGAGAATAAACCAGTGATATTAGTGCATTTTACTCGTAACATTTATATTTTTCTACAAATGATGGATGCAGTCCCTCCTTAGTGATATTTCTACTTTTACTGAGCATGAAAATGCATTTGTGATGCTTCTAGTTTTGTGTTTTGTTGTCAGAAAGCTGCCGGCCTATGTTTTCTGGTGGGTGCATAACATTTCCTTGCCATATTTGTAGAAAAACATTTTCCAGACATTTCTATGTGGCATTTACAAGCCATATATTAACTTTTTAAAATGGTTTATATCCCACTATACAGTTGCAGACGTTAATGAACACTTACATCACCTAAAGTTTAGTTTTTTGCAAAGCATTTATTAAAGGATTTTAATGAGTCGAATTAACATCTTTGACTCATGATATTGCAATCTGAATAATATGATTTACAAGATTTATTGCACAGCTTCTATTTTTAGATTTTACAAACAGGTGTGAACAATAATGCTTCTGTTTCACACCTTGGTTTTGAATTAAAGGAAAATCTGGAGTTGCATCATTTTAGTGTCACCAGCACATTGAGCTCTCACATCCAGGTGAAGTTTATACTCTGATATCGCTAAAAGGTCAAAAGAGTCGGTCCCAATACACCTAATTACACATGCTAAGCCACTTTATGAAGTCACACTGGCTCAGACTGCTGCGTTTCATGTTGGTTGATACATTTCCTATGTTGCAATGGCAAACAACAAGCGGTGACAACGTAACCTTGAGGCTCGAATGTTGTAGTAAAACTTGTTTTACTGTCTAGGAAGCAGTTTACTGGAAATGCTGCAATGTAACCACTAAATTTGTCACTTTCCTGTGCTGAATCTTCACAAATTTCTTCAGCGTTCCACAGTGCAGCGTGATGGGACAACGTGAGTGAGAGATCGGTTCGGTTGGTGTTCATGGAGTGGAGTCCAGCTGTGTTCTGCCTGATCGGGGCTGGACTTTTCCTGGGTAACGTTCAGAATCCTCTTGGTTTTAACGTTCCACAGCAGATGTGATGATGATGTGCTGATATTTGTGCTACTAGTGGTCAGCAGATGCAAACTATAACTGGAGGAGGATAATGATTCGTTGTGCAGATTAGATGAGGTCACCAAGCAGGAAAAACTTGTCATCTTATAGCAGCTTTCAGCTCCCTCTTCTATCGACTGTACAATACCTGCCCTGCACCCTGTGACAGAAATAACCAATTCAGTGGCTTCTGACAATATACTGATGCCCTTTAGTTCAGCATTAAACTCCAAAAATTCATTGAAAGGTTTCAGACATGATTAAGACATTGTAATATAAAACATTCCAAAACAATAGAATGGTTAGTTCATATTGAAGTTTCTTTTGTTCTTTAAAAAAGTCAGTAATAAAAGCAACACTAGTGGTTGCAGCACCTTGTCCCATTTGTGCAGTTTATGGACAGAGCATCTATATGCTTCCTGGTTAACATTATAACAAAATAAATGTCTTTTAAATAGTTTTTAACTGTATTTTTTTTTAAATTACAGTTGTTTTATAAAATGTCTCTTTTTTTGTTAAATTACTAAAACTATGCAGTGAAATCACAGAAATTTGCATTAATTTATACATTAACTGCAAAAAAGAAACCACACCAATACAGCACATATTATACAAAACTGTATTTTTACAATTTGATCTTTGTTCTTTTACCATATGTGATTGTAAAATTACACTATTTGACTGTAGTTAACGAAAAAAACCCAAATTTTGAAATTTTTTTCACAATTTTTTCATTTTGTTTTGTCACAGAATTCTACTGTCTCTACATACCATACCTTTTTTGGCACCCTTGCTGCAAGATTTTTGGTTTAACTCTTGAATTAGCACCTTGATATCTTTTTCTCTGATCACTAGCAACTTCACTTTAAAAATGCAAAGGTTACATTTCATGTAATAAAAGTGAGTCAGTTCAAAACAACTGTCTTGTACCATCTTGTCTGAGCTTCCGTTGAGGCTTCAAGGCAAAGAGCTGTTGTAGATATTTGACAAGATATGTCATATTCAATCAGATATAACCAATCTAAGGTCTATTTTAAGATGCAAGTGCTGGCATGCAGGAAAAAAATAGAAAAAAAATCCTTTTTCCTTTTCTACTAATCTGTCGCATTCTATTGTTTGCTGCCATTAATTGCATGATCTGTATGAATCTTGCGTGATGTTTTTCTGCTTTACCATTTGTGTATTTAAAAAAAATCTATTTAAAAATTGGATCCATGACTTTTTTCTTTAGCCTGGAGATTTAAAATAACAACACATTTTCAATTCCTTACTAAGGACTTGCAGCATCTGCTTCTCCATGCCATTAACTCCAGCTTCTCTCCACCTCCAGTCCTCCCTCCAGCTGTTTCCTCTACAACCTCCAGGCCTTTCCCTCGACCTCCAGGGCTGATCGGCTGTGAGTTCATGCATCGGGGTAACGTCACCTGTAGCTGGGAGCCGGGAGACTCCACCACGACCAGCTACACCCTGCAGGTTCAGAGGACGCCCAGGTGCAAGCAAACATTGATGTATTTTTTTTTTTAATTTTAATTCACACTTGAGCAATCCAGTAGTTCAACCAGTAGGACATTCAGAATATAACTGGAGATTAACAGATAGATGACAAATTAAAGGAAAAAACAATATTAAATTTTGTGTCATAGATTCTCTATAAACAATGCTTCACAAATTTATTAGACCACCTGTAATAAAAATGAGAAAACACAAATATTTTAGAAATCTGTCAGAAACTTGTTTCAAATTAAAAATTGTATTGTTATTCATATACAAACCGGAACAATTAAATAGTCCTAATTTGCCCACAACGTTTCCACAAGTGGAACCCCACACCATAATGGAATCTCCACCATGTTTCACTTTGGGTGCAATGCATCTAGCATCAAAAGGTTCCCAACTTTTCTGCATTGTGAGACTCAAAACTGAGCTAAAAGAAGCAGGAAAAATGGACTTTCCTTCATCAAGAGACCAGAAACACACTTCCAAGCAAATTATACATTTGCTGCATGACTTCTGGGTTTTTATTGATGTTTCGTTTAAAACTTCTGCCCACTTTCAAGCAAGTGACAGAAAAACAAGTTCAGTTATTGCAAGTTTAATCTGCGTTATCAGTCAGTTTTATTATCAGTTAGATATTCTTCAGAGAGATGATGACAAACAGGTTTAATTTAGCCTTTTTGATCACAGTAAAATTCAACTTGAAGAACAGTTTGAGGCCTTTCGTAGAGCTGAAAAGAATTTTCCACTGAGCGGCTGCTGAACAGGAAACGGGCTGATACCGTCTTAGATGAGGGCAGCGATGGCTGGCACTGTCGCCCCACAGTGAGAGGAGTTGTGCAGGATGGCTGTTCTGTGTGCAGTTTGCACCACGCCATGCTCCTGCAGGTGCGTTTGCAAGTTTGAGCTGGTATTATCATTTTTATTTTGTGTTTATCAGCTTTGAATCTTGCATTGCGCAATGCCTTGACAGTGATTTTGATGCAATTAGAAGGTGAGAGTCACGCTGTCAATTTTATAGACGATGCGGTGAGATCTTTCATTGCCCAACCCAAAATAAGTTACATCACAATGTTTTGAATGGAGGTAACAATTCTGATATTTCTGTATGCCGTGTGTGTGTGTGTGTGTGGTCTTGTGATGTGCGTGCAAGGATATGTGTGTGCCTGAAACATATGCATGACTGAACATGCATCTGTGAGGGTTGGTTGTTTTGTATTGGTTATTTTTTGCTCCCAGGGCAGGACTCTAATGAAGAGTGTTTCTGTGTTTGTGTAGAAACGGCTCTCCGAAGACGTTCACCTGCACCACGCCTGACACCAACTGCACCGTAGGACTCGGTCGCTCAACTGTGACAATTATCTTCTGCATCACCATCACAGCACACAGTGGAAGTCGAAACATTTCATCGCTTCCTCGATGTCAGCCCGGCAGGACAGAAGGTGAGGCTGTCGTGCTTCCTCTGCCCATGCCATCATTGTCCATCTTACTCTTCTTCCTCATTTCTCTGCCCCTTGTCTTCTTCAGTGATTTTGCCTCCAGCGATTTTGAACAGCGTAAAAGCTGTCCATGGCTCCTCTCAGTGTCTGAATGTAATCTGGAGTCGCATCTTGTCCGTCTTTCCCGTGGCTGACTCCGAAATCGAAGACGGAAAGCTGAATTCTCAAATCGAGTTTACTGTTCAGGGGCAGGTGAGTCACTTCCGCAATATCCACACATACAAAATCGCACACATGGGTACCATTTCTCAAAGTTAATCAAAAATTTCCAGTATTTAAACCCCATGACATAATTTTTCTCCTTCTTCTGGCTGTGTAATACGTCACTTTTCTTGATATTATAATATTCCATGGATATTAAAATGTTCCTCAGCATTTTCAACAGACAGAACAAGTTAATCCTCACTGTACTTTATCTTCTCTTTTTTGTACAGCTCGACGTTCAGGTCAGAAATGTGACAGTGAAGGGTTACAGGGTCCTGGTTTGTCTCTTCAGACCCGACACCTCATACATCGTCCGGCTTCGCCACCGCTACCAGGGCCCTGCCAGCCCATGGAGCCCATGGAGCAACGCACTTCAGGGAAGGACAGGAGAGGACGGTGAGCTGAGATGACAGTTAATACAGTCCTACATAATAATGAGTCATAGCAACATAATAAAACAGAGAACAAAAGGTGTGTACATGTGATACCCATAATTTCTACAAGTTAAAAATAACACCCACATAAACAACTCATGCTTATGTGCAGTTAAGAAAAACATATTTCACCCTTAAGAGACCAGCTTCTTTAAGAAATACAATTGAAGCTGTCAATGTGTAAGAAAGATGGCAGAAAAGCAGCAGAAAACAAATAAGTCTACATCTTTTTCATCCAGGTTTGCTGTTTTGCTGCTGTGTAACTGTTTTGCCGATGACATCCCACTCTATATCTAAAACAATCACCACTGTCACCAACTGCATCACAGAAATAAAGTTGTGGCTCCAAGAAACTTCCTCAAGCTAAACTTTGACAAGTCTGAAATCATCATAATAAGTCCAAAATCACCAAATCCATCCACAATATCTCCCTCAACATCGACGATTCCACTCACAACTCTACTCACTTCCCCTCACATCAGAAATCTCAGTATCATCTTTGACCAAACCTTCTCCTTTGACCAACATATTTAGCAAATCACTGAAACAACCTTCTTCCACTTTAAAAACATTTCCTGCCTCCATCCATCCTTGTCTTTTTCAGCTGCAGAAATCCATACATTCTTCACATTCGACTACTGCAACAGTCTTCTCTATGTCACGTCTTCCACAGTGCTCAAGAAACGTCAGTACATTCAGAATTCTGCTGCTCACCCACTCCCACACCCATGACTACATTACCCCCATCCTTCAGAGGATTTGAGTGTCTTGAAAAGTGTTACATAAGTATTATGCATCATTATTATTATCCATCTATTTTTTTGGTAATAGTAGGCTAGGGTCTGTCGATGGTTTAATCCCAGTTGGACATATTCAGAATATGTCTTGATTCAATGTCCAAACCACCTCAGCTCTCTCTTTTTGATGGAAAAAAACAAACAAAAACGAGGCACAACTATGACACCGAGATCAGAGATTTCCTGCTGAGAATAAGAAAACAATAAGTTCAAAAACTGTGCCTGATTTAGATATGATCACCTTCCTCGCTGGAGTAGTTTCCTTGTGTGGCTTGTATCATTTCTTGGAAGTCCTGCTGCCAAGCTCCATTTGCAATCTCATAAACTGTGTCAAAAGGACAATCCCTTAACATGAATTTCTTTTTGAGAAAGACGAGGAAGTCACAGGGAGTCAAATTTAGCAAGTAGGATGAGTGGAGAGAGACAGCTGTACTATTGTAGCCACAAAAACCATGCTGTCGCTGGTTGCACAGCGCTTGGGAGCAACCACGTGTAATCTCAGGACCGCAGTTCAGGTCATTTGCACTGAATGTTTCCCTTCACATACCTCAGGATGTTACTATAGAACTCTGCCTTGACAGTCTAACCCTGTGGGGATGAACTCTCGATGTACAATGTTGAGGAAAACAAGAAGCAACTTGTCCAGTTTTAGAAACTTTAGTTTTCATTACTGTTTCTTCTTCTTCTTCCACGTCTTATCACCAGTGATGATCCTCAACATGAAGTTAGGATGATCCCGGCTGCTGAATGACACAGAATGTGATGTTTGCTCCTTGATCCAGTTTGTGGTCCATGAAGAAATCACAAATAGTCCCCAAAAACATGTGAGATAGCACAAAATCACACTGTCCCCAGATTTATGAGAGTTAATACTTGCATATTTTGCATGCATGTGACCGTGATGCGCTCCATGCAGACAGTATCCAAAGTTTTTGATCATTGCTCAAATAAACCATGGATGGCTAATAGTAGCATCCCATATTACTACAGTATATACCGGGAGATAGGTGGCTTTACCAGCCACATGTAGACGAGATGGACAAGCTCCAATGATACATCCAGAATCTTTGAATTAAGATAAGATAAGATAAACTTATCCAAGTAGGGAATATCTATGGATAATGTACCCACAATTCTACTCTTCCAGGTAAAAAACATCATTGGTGGAAAAGACCAGAGGTTAACGTGATATTATTACACATGAAGAGCTGAAAGAGAACATTGTTATAGCTTAAAGAAAGACCTGATCTATGGCGTAACGGATGTAATCTTTGCTGCTCCATCCGAGTCTTTTATTTTTCGTGCCCAGACCTGCTTTGTTATGGTGTTAGTAGCCAATAGAGACATGACAGGAAACAAGAAGGGAAAGAGTGAGCGTGGCCTGACAAATAACAAAAACACTTAGTATTACGAGTATTTGTCCCCAGACCAAGAACATCTGTGCCAGAGTCTTTTAGGAATCATACATCGTCTATAAATAAACTGCAGCTTTTATGACAATCATTATGAAATGCTGTCATGTTTCCCTCTGGTGTTGTCACATCAGCGGCAAGAAACGCAAAGGAGAAAGAGATGCTTTAAGGGTAAAAACCACTGCAGTAGAAGGCAAATGTGAATTATTTTCTGCTTTTCACAGCTGAAAGAAAGTGTCCCTGTATTCCTTCCATGTCCTGGTGTGTCTCCTTTTATTTATTCTAATCATATTTTAATATGTTTCCACCTACCAGCTCCCTCTGCAGCACCAGTATTCTGGAGACAAGTGAAACACACTAACAGAGATGGATGCAGACTCATCACTTTGCTTTGGAAGGTGCGTGTTTGTGTGTTGAATCGTACAAGTCGTGAGTGCCGATGTAATATTTTCTGACTATCGCTTTGAGCTTTAGAGTTTACAGTTTAATAATCTTTGGGATTTGATTAGTTCTTAATCATTGTCTCCCCAAATGCTGTCCCCTAATTTGTTTATGTGTCTCTCTTGAAATTACGCATTTGTTGCATTGCTGTTTGATTCAGGTTGAGTCTCTGTTTATATGCAAGATTTTCTGATTAAAACCTCCATCATATCACAGCACACTTACTTTTACTCTGTTTTTCTTTTCTCTTTGTGTTTTCACCATTCAGCCCTTGTCTCACTTTCTGGCCAATGGCAGAGTTCTCTTCTACAATGTGACTTGTTGGACAGAAAATGCTCAGGTTTTGAGCGATCACGGGAGTTGCAGAGATTTGCAGAGTTCAAGTACTTCCTGTAGCTTGTTTCTGCCTGCTGAACGTTGCTCCTGTGCTCTGACGGCCTCCACCTCTGCAGGAACCTCACCACCAGCCCGAATGTTGCTCCCTGGGGCTTCTGAGATAGGTAGGCCGGCAGATGAACATTTGAGTTCAGCCATGGAGGTCATCCCACCTCAATTCACCAAATGCATGACCATCTTCAATTTGACTTTTTAAAGTAGCGAATATTGTTTGAGTTGACCATATATGGTCAAAGGTAACCTTAGTTTTTGAGCTAAAAATTCTTAAAGAGAGGTGGAATCATGTTGATTTTTGTTTCATTTTTTTCACATCCATCTGTGGAGCAAAGTTTGAAGTGCCACAATTTGAGAAATAGCGTAGCTACAGCCCTGAAAATGTTCAGGCTCATTGATATGTACATGTGCTCCTTAATGGTACAACTCTGCTTTGATAGAATAATACAAACCAATAATCTGATGTTGCAAATTTGTTCAAAAAATATCAATGTTTCCTTCAACTCTGATATTCCACCAACCACAAAACCTTTATTTTTCATCCTAAGAGGCAGATGTATTTTTTCCCTGTGATTGGCATCAATAGGAGCTTTAAAATGTAGAATATGATGCCAGTCAGAGGCATGCTTTTTGAGAAAAAAGTATAAAAATTATGTTTGTTGCACTTATGGCCATTATCTAAACATGCATTGAGCAGGTATGATGGAGGAAACCACTCCAGTAGTGTCCCAACTGGAAGAGTTATATTGTTCACTGGACTAATAGAAATGGTTCCACCATTAAAGCCCATATGTGTATATCAATGGGCCTGAAAAATTTCAGGACTTTAGCTACATTATTTCTCAAGTTATGACACTTTGAACATTGCTCCACAGATTGGCTTGAATAAAACAATGCAAAAGTCAGCATGACCCCATCTTTAGGAATTTTTAAGTCAAAAACTGATGTTACCTGTGACTCCAGAATAACAGTATATGAGAAACAAATATCAGATGGTCAGAAATGAACTTTTTTTTTTTTTTTTTTTTTTTTTTAAATTTGAGGTGGAATAACCTATGGATGTTTAGCTGCATCATGGGCTAAGACAGATTGTGAAGTTACTAAACTGATCAGTCAAAATATTAAAAATCATTGACAGTTAAAGTGAATATCTTTGATTATATCGTTACAGTGACACCTGTAGAGGGCGAGGATATAGTGAGGAACAAGTGTACAGTCAGACTGGGTCAAAACATTGCAATCTTATGGGGTATTTCTGACATGCAATAGATAGTGCCAACCAAAAGTGATCCAAGGAAGGACAACTGGCGAACCAGCGAAGGGTAATCTGTGGGGTCCACTTCCTGTCCTGTCCTGTAGATGAACCAGTGCGTCATTGCTGACCCTCACAGAAAAATGGACACATGAGCATCAGAACTGGACAACTGGGCAATGGAAGAAGATGGCCTAGTCTAATGAACCATCTGGATGATGGCAGTTTGACAGTGTGATTGTGTTTGTAATGTTCTGAGTCGAGAGTTCATGGTAACAGTATTCCCTGCTGGCAGTTGCCATTTTTAGCAGGGTGATGCCCTCGGCCACACTACAAAAATAGACCAGGAATGATTTTGACGAGCGTTACAAAGAGTCCAAAGTGTTGACTTGGCTTTCTGATTCCCCACATCTCAATAAAATCAAGCATCTGTGAGATGAAAGCCAACATTACCAAGCTGCTGCAACACAATGGGGAAGTATGAAATATCAAGCAGGTGGTTTTAATGCTGTGGCTGACTGGTGTAAACACACATCCACACCTTGTGCTTTGTGCCGTGATAAAAAGCTTTAAACTGTAATTTGACCACAGGTATTGCAAAGATGTGTTGGTGCAGTAACAAATAAAGTTAATTCATGAAAGTCTGCTTTACATACCTGCAGACACAAAAGTAAAATACACAACAATCACTTGGAACATTATATTAGCAACATTTTAGCTTAAGATTGGTCCTTTGTTAGCAAAAAGGTAATCATAGAAAAGCAAAATGGTTCATCATAATTCATTAAATCACACCTGAGCAGTTACAGTAACAACTTTAATTAAAAAGTACTGACAGGTTACACCCCAGGGAGCAGCTGACAAATGTTTATTACACATCTGACAGAGAGGTTGATTTAATTATGTTTAAGCAAACAATAACTGCTGCAAAACTTCTTAAACATATTTCCTCATTTGATGTGAAGCCGATTAAAACAGTGAGCGTCCTTTATGATTAACAATATAGCAGTTGTCAGAATGTCACTTCTGAATTGTTACCTCCACCACTTTGTGCTGTTGGAACAAAAACTAGTTGCCTCTTAGACAAACTAGTGCTCAACTTTTTTGTGTCTGACAACGCGCCAGTGAGGCCAGCGTTATGCAGCGATCATCCAGGTGTGTGAGGCTCCTTCAAGGTCTCTGTCATTATTTTTCTGTTTTGTCCAACAGTATGAATGGCTTCAAACAGAGACTGTCTGAAACTGTGTGTTATGATCCCTGTTTGAAAGACAAGACAAAACAATACAGAAGAAAAGTGTGATGTAGCACAAACAATGGAATGAAGAAACTTTTCTGTAAAACACATTTAGCAAACAAGTGCTGTATAATAAAAAAAAAACAGCAAACCATAAAACACAATGATGACAAGACAAATCTGAATTAAAAAAGACAATATAATCGTGAAGAATGAAAGACTTGGCACAATAAACCACAAAATGCCAAGCTCCAAAGAGAAGAGTCTTTAGCTGCAACTTAAAAGTTTTTCAAGTTTGAGCAGTTTCTTACATGGAAATACAAACTGTTCCAGACATCTCCGAACATCTGAGAGTTTCTGGTTGCTCCACCTCACTGCTCCAACTTCAGTGTGATAATGTAAGAGTTCTTCTAATTGTAATGGTGCCAACTCACTTAAAAACAAAAAATAAAATCAGAAAATCAATCCTGAAATGGACAGGAGGCCAGTACTGGAGTTACATGAGATGACTGTTCTACATTCACATACAAAACAATGAAATAGTCTAACTGAGTGGTAGTAAAGGCAACCTTTCCAAAATCTTAGGGATGGACACTAGGTTTCACCTTGGTTTAAATTTCAAGGAATTATCAAAAGTAACAGTGCCTTCGGGGTCTTTCAAAAGGTCCAACTGACCAAAATCAAAGGTATCAATAGGATTTTCCTTAATATTGAGAAAGTTTAAATCCATCTAGGCTTGAATATCTTTTAGGCAGCCCAGCAAAGAGCTCTAGTGAGTCTTTGTATGCCATCTGCAAAATAATTAACAAGTAGTATGAAGACTCTGTTCCCTGCCATTTTATTAGCAGATAACAAAAAGAAGGTCCCATTATTGTAAGCACTGTTCAAAATATTCTCCCACTCAGATTAAATTTCATCCCAAAAAAACAAACAAAAAAAAACACTAACAATGCTACAGACCAACCAGGATACTTGAAAGTCTTATACAAAATGTTTGTGGTGCAAACTTTATTTATGTAATTAGTTATTTTCTCTGTATTTAGTTTGATTGATAGTAGGAATAATCATCTATTTGTTGCAACATCTTTCTCTTCGCCATCTCTTCAGAGCCTCCATCTCCGGGCCAAATCGCTGCAAGGCCTTTGGATGACAGCCGCATAGAAGTTAGTTGGACGGCTCCGGTTAAGCAGCCAGTGAGCGGCTTTGTGGTGGAGTGGTTCGCTGTCAGAGAGGAAAACAGCAGCATCCTGTGCTGGGAGAAGCTCAACACTTCCTGCACAACGCTGGTCATCACAGGTAATCAGGCAACAGCTACAGCTAGTGTTGTAATAGATGTTAGTTTTGTTTATTTAGAACTGAAATTGTGAAGCACTTACCTCAGAACATCATCATACTCAATCAACAAGTTGCCAACTAATGTGCTGATCCCTTACAAGTGCTTTTCTTCTTGCTTCAGAGGGACTGAAGCCGATGGAACGGTACGCTGTTTCTGTCAAAGTGCTGTACGGTGAACAAGATGTTGGGAAAAACAGGACGCTCCAGATTTACACAAGACAAGGAAGTGCGTTGCCTTATGTCTCATGCCGAGCTTTTTGGTTTTTATTGGCCTTCACTAGGATATTACTGAATTACTGTGTAAAAAGATCCCATGAAAACACCAAAGAATCCATCCATCCATTCATTATCTATACAATGCATAATCCTCACTAGGGTCACAGGGGTGCTGGAGTCTATCCCAACTTACTTGTTTTTGGACTGTGGGAGAAAAACCACACATGCTTAAGGAAAACATGCAAACTCCACGCAGAAAGATCCCAGGCCCAGAATGCGAACCAGGGATCTTCTAGCTGCGAGGCAATGATGCTAACCACCAAGCATCCCAAAAAATGAATAGGTTAATTTGTCGAAAATGAAAGCTGACATAAATAGAACAAAAGCAGGTCACAGATGTGTCATATATTTTCATTTTTCCCAAAAAGGTCTATAATTCCCAAAAACATCTACAGCACTGTTTTTATTTTAGCAAACGTTACCCAAATGGTGCATTTATCAGGGATTGTTTTCAGGTTTTTGTACTCTAGTCAGGATTTACAGCAGCAGGATGATGTGTATGGGTTTCAAAATAAACTGCAGAACAGTACTCGTGTTTATCATAATGAGCAAAAATGTCTCTCGGTGGAATTAATATTCATTGGACAACAGCGGACATCTAAAAAGAAATATGGTTTTAGCTCTACAGGCAATAAAATACCAGTTTTATGTTGATTTTATTCTCTTTTTTGCAATACTTCAGAGTAAGAAAGATAGAAGAAAGTATTACAAAACTCTGCTGAAGCTAAACATCATGGTGGCGTAATTTCAGCTGAAAATAGAAAGTATATGATGAAAATGTGACTTTAAAAAGGCGAAAGAGCAAAGATGCATTATGGATTACACATTTTAAGATACTATTATTTGTTTCTTCTTACTGGGATACATTCCTTCTGGATACACAAGAGTAGGAAAACCTTCTCCTCCGTCCAGCAACAGCTTTCATAAAGTGCACCGTTTGAAAGGTTCTTGTTAAGTGCTTGATAAATGGAATTTGATTCTCAACGGACCGAGATCGATTAAAGCTTGTTAGGCTGATATAAAAGCTGATGACGTCATGCACACTTGAGTGATCATCTCATCACTGGTGAGCATGATGAGTCCAAAGGCCAAAAATCTGGCCAGAAAAGTAAGAATTTAAAGGTTTAGAATTGATTCCAGATGTTGCTTTCGCTGTATTTTTCCGTTGACTCTGTTAAGGCGATAAAGTCGTGACAATAATCCAACCACCAAGCATCCCAAAAAATGAATAGGTTAATTTGTCGAAAATGAAAGCTGACATAAATAGAACAAAAGCAGGTCACAGATGTGTCATATATTTTCATTTTTCCCAAAAAGGTCTATAATTCCCAAAAACATCTACAGCACTGTTTTTATTTTAGCAAACGTTACCCAAATGGTGCATTTATCAGGGATTATTTTCAGGCTTTTGGACTCTAGTCAGGATTTACAGCAGCAGGATGATGTGTATGGGTTTCAAAATAAACTGCAGAACAGTACTCGTGTTTATCATAATGAACAAAAATGTCTCTCAGTGGAATTAATATTCATTGGACAACAGCGGACATCTAAAAAGAAATATGGTTTTAGCTCTATAGGCAATAAAATACCAATTTTATGTTGATTTTATTCTCTTTTTTGCAATACTTCAGAGTAAGAAAGATAGAAGAAAGTATTGCAAAACTCTGCTGAAGCTAAACATCATGGTGGCGTAATTTCAGCTGAAAATAGAAAGTATATGATGAAAATGTGACTTTAAAAAGGCGAAAGAGCAAAGATGCATTACGGATTACACATTTTAAGATACTATTATTTGTTTCTTCTTACTGGGATACATTCCTTCTGGATACACAAGAGTAGGAAAACCTTCTCCTCCGTCCAGCAACAGCTTTCATAAAGTGCACCGTTTGAAAGGTTCTTGTTAAGTGCTTGATAAATGGAATTTGATTCTCAACGGACCGAGATCGATTAAAGCTTGTTAGGCTGATATAAAAGCTGATGACGTCATGCACACTTGAGTGATCATCTCATCACTGGTGAGCATGATGAGTCCAAAGGCCAAAAATCTGGCCAGAAAAGTAAGAATTTAAAGGTTTAGAATTGATTCCAGATGTTGCTTTCGCTGTATTTTTCCGTTGACTCTGTTAAGGCGATAAAGTCGTGACAATAATCCAGACCACAGGGAGGTGACAAAAAACAAACCACAAACCAAAACTATCTTCCTCTTCCCTTGCAAACAAGACAAACACAGCTTAGTCAGATCTTACATTGCTTGTAAGATTCTGCCTTTTAATGTGGGCCATTGCTTCTTTTGCTCAGATTACTTAATTATGCTGCAGGTCCTGGCTGTCTGCTATCACTGTGCACCTGCAACCTGGAAAAACATGCAGATCAATCTAATACTTGACTAATTTTCATCCTTTAGGCCAATTTAGGTATATAAGGTTGTCTTATTTTGCCTCCTCGGCTTGTTTTAGTTTGTTCATTTGTTAAAAATGTATATACTCTGATTACTTTGTTATTGCTATTTTTACTAATTTTATTGCCTTATTTGTGTGCCTATGTCTTTTATTCTCTTGCTTGCTGGTATCATAAAGAAAGCTGAACTCCCCATCTCACTAAATGCTCTCATGTCTGTATCCACACAGCGCCATCAGCTGGTCCTGATGTGAAAGTGCTGCGGATCTCCGGCAGCTCGGTGGAGCTCAGCTGGAGTGCTGTACCTGTGGAGCTGCTTCGTGGTTTCCTGCGCAACTACAGTCTGTACTACACAACCAGAAACCAACCGGCAAGGAGTGAGTGATACCAAACACTGAGGCACAGCAGGCCTGCACACAAATTCATTAAAAAGCCTGGTGGAAAGTGTCTTTGTTAGGATATTTTGGTCTAGTCTCAACATGGAACTGACATATTTGGTTTATAGTGACGTTTCTCAACTACAATCAGATGGATTTCTGTAAATTGTGGAAGAGACGTCTGTGTTGCACATGATGCTGAGCATGAATCCTAAGGGTGGAAGAAGATTTAGATGAGGGGTGTCAAACTCAGTTTAGTTCAGGGGCTGCATACAGATCAGTTTGATCTTAAGGGGGCTGGACCAGTAAAATCAGAGCAGAATAACCAAGAAATAAGGACAACTCCAAATATTTTCCTTTGTTTTAGTGCAAAAAAAAGTACAAATACATTCTGAAAATGTTCACATTTAATGAATTATCTTTTTACCAAACATTATGAACAACAAAGTGCAATTTCAACAATATTATGCCTCAGTTTATCATTTACACTTATTACACAGATCATGTATTTACAAAGGTGCAAAACATTTAGTCACAGGTATCTGGAAGTGAACAATATAATTTCTTACTTTATGATCGAAACAACTTGTCAAGATCTAGAGATTATTTTAAATTTGCATTCATTTCCACAACTCTGAACTGACACACCAAACAAACTAGTTTTGAGGAAAAGGTTAAGTTATCCTCCTGCTTCGTAAACGTATCAAATTTATACATAAAAATTATACATAAAAGTTGTGGCAGTGCATGAACAATAAAGTTTCACCAAACCAAACTCTTTTGTACTGAAGCTACTGACTGAACTTATATTGCATAATGTCTTTCAGTATTTTCACAGTAAGTATTCATTTTCACCTCTGTAATTTTTACACTTTGCAAAGTCGTCCATTGGGCCGTATGCTTGACACCCCTTATTTAGATCCTTTACTAGCTAACTGACTTATAACACTACTTCACTTAATACCTACAACTGGCACCACTTTTTAAAAAATCTATGTTACTGTTTTACTGGTATGCACTAAAACACAAATTCTATGTATGTAAAAACCTACTTTGGCAATAAAACCTGATTCTGATTCTGATTCTGATTCTGAAAGTGAAAGTACCAGAATAGCATTGAAAAGTCCAGCTAAAATCAAAGTATTAGCAGCAAAATGTCTTCAAAGTCTTAAAGTAAAAATACTGCTTTGGTCCTTCTGAGCCTCTGGGATGAGAATTAAAACATCTATAAGAACTTAAAGAGAAGTTTAGTTGTTTTTTACTGAAGTCTGTAGAATAAAAATGATCTGGATGACTGAGAATCTGCATAGACACACTATATTTTCTCATTTTTGTGTCCTTTTAAGGATAGAATTGACACTTAGAGCAGGAACAACTTTAAAAATTTGTGAATATTTCTTGCATTGTTTAGTTTTTCTTCCTATTTGTTCCATCTTGATGACTCTCCTACCTCATCACGTTTTGTTAATTATGCCTGTCCTTGTTAATTCAGGCGTTTTTGTGCCTGGTCATGCTCACCGCTACACTCTGGAGAATCTGTCGCCTGGTAACTACGACATCTTCATGCGGGTCAACACTGACGCCGGCACCGGAGAAGCTGGGACTCAAGCTATTGTGCACATAAGTGAAGTCTGGGGCACACATTCGACAAACACTGTACCCTTAAATTTACAAAAAATACGTATATTGTTCTGTGTTTAACTCAACTTTGTATGTGTGAAGGCTCTGAAGAAATCTCGATTTTTATGTATGTTGTCCTGCCACTCATGCTGACTTCGCTGGCGCTGGTGCTGATGGCCTGTCTGGCACAGAGTAAGATGTAAGATTTCTATCTCTGTAGAACAAACATACACCAGAATGTACAACAAAAGTCCTGCTTTTATGCTTCAACCTATTTTGCACAAAACAACATGGCTGAAAACTTTAGTTTGGAATGAGTTTTCTATTTCTTTTTATGTTTTTTTTCTCTCTTTTTCTGTGATATTTAGAGTGAAACAGAAGCTGTGTCAAGACGTCCCAGATCCATCAAATAGCAGTTTGTCCCGCTGGAACCCTAAAACTAATTTAGAGGTAATTTAAATCTAGTTAATTAACACCTTCTCTGTCCCTGAAAACCAAACATTTACTTAAAGGTCAACTGTAGGGGATTTAGGAGGTTCTAATAGCAGAAATGGAAAATAGTATTCAATATTATGTTTTCTATAGTGTATAATGACCTTAGAATGAGACATTCAGCTCCTGTACCACTGTGTTTCTACAGTAGCCCAGAATGGACAAACAAAACATTGGTTCTAAGGAGGAACTTTTATGTTTTTGCATTTAAGCAGCATCTAAAAACTCTCTGCAAACTCTCCATAACATAGATGCCACTAAATCCCACACTAAATCCCACACGTTGGTCCTTTAAAGGGATCTGCTCTTGGGTTTTATTCATTTATTTACTTATTTATTTGAAGAAATCACAAGAAAACTGACAGTGAATTGATCCCACTCCCTTGTATTGTTTGTGTAGCTGAAGCCTGATATAAAATTGCCTATTCCTGTCTGTCCTAGACGTCCATGCTGTTCAAAAGAGCAAGCTATTTTAGGAAATTTGCTATCTGTTTGTTTTTTCTTTTTCTTTTTAGTAAAATTACCTATTTATAAGCTATTTTTAAAGATTCTGTCAGTACAAACTAGTGACTTGAGAAGTAAATTCTTGTGATTTGTCAGTAATAAGGAAATATAAGAAATGTGTCCATTAACTAGCACTTTAACGCTAATAATAGGGATATAAAAGCTGGTCTCTTTAATTAAAAAATGCAGACAAGCTACAAGGAAGAGTCTCACTCCAGCATAGAATACCCAAATTAACAGAAAATATTACCAAGCAGTGAGAAAACTAGTCTTTTACTGCTTTTATTCCTCTTGTTTATTGTGTCTTACAGTAAAAACATTTATTATCAACAGCATGAAGGATGGTTTGTACAGTTAAGTTCAATCTTAAATCTGCAGTGTGGAACTTTTATGTCCCTCTTCTGGCATTTAGAGTAATTACAACAACGGTACTAAAGCACAGTTACGCCTAAAGTGTTTTTCTTTGTTGTTGATTGCTTTTAGTTTTAGACACAATTAGTTCACCTGAATTTCTTTCTTTAGATTTTTTTTTTTTATCTTGAGCATCAGAAACTTTCTTCCTGAGTTTTTACACCATACTTCTTACGCCCCTCTTCGGCTGGAAAATCAACTACAGCTGATTGATGTGAAACACAACAATGCTGGTGCACCAATGTAGAAATGTTCCCGCAGACACTAGATTTAAAGCATTTTATTTCTCTTAAATACAGAGACGTTATCTGACACTGATGGACTTCATCAGCATTGACATAAATATAACAAATGTTCATTTATATGTAAAGGTTCTGTTCTCCACCTTTAGGTGTGATTGCACTCAAATCTTTAAATACTTGTGACTGTCATATTCTTAAAATGAAGAAATCAATAAAAATTCTCAGTTTAGGCAATTTCCTGTTTCACTCTAATGCGTGCCCGTTGTTTATAATTATTTATAGTCTTGCAGTCCCTCTTCATAGAGGATCCCTGGTTCACCCAGGCAGCGGTAATACAGCTAGGACTAGAACAGAGCATCTATTAGAGGTGATTTGCTGTCATAGTTCAGCTTTTGGTCAGTCTGCTTTCTTTGTTAAACAGTGAAAAAGTGCAATTCCATCCGCACAAACATCACAGATTCAGGAAGCTTTGCAATATATAAAACCAGCACAAGGTTTGGCTGAAGTCACCACCAGTGATTACCTTTTATTTATTATCTTCTTCTTATTATCTCACTAAAGCCTTTTAAGCTTTGCATTGTTTTATGAAGTGTAGTTATTGCTCTGTGGTTTCTCTTTCTCTGATGCATTTACTTTTAATCATGTGCTGTCCCTGCAGAAATGAATGAACAAACACATCAAACTCTTCAACTTTTACACAAAACATCAGCAAAACTGGGTCACTAGATGGCAGCAACGGCAGGACTTTTAGCCTGTGTGCTTCTACAGATTTAAAAACAGCTACATTTCATGACTGTTTTCTTTTATCCTCAGAGTATGAAGCATCCCGTGGTGCCAGAGAAGCCTGAAATCAAATACTCTGAGGTGATTTTTCTCGGTGAGCTGCAGAACTCTGACCCAGATCAGGACCCCAGTTACCAGAGGGTCCAAACGTACTCCTCCACTCTGAAATCTCCGCTTCCGGTTGGAATATCAGAGGAGATGCTCACCAAAAGCTCAACCAAAACCAAGACGACCTCCGTCAAAGATCTCTCCACCTGCCCCTCCATCTACTCCAGCATCCTCTTCCCTCAACATCCTCCTCCACCCTCCAATCGCAGTCAACCCACCGACTGGCAGCCAGGCTCCGTCAGCATTAGCAATGGAGTGACGGAGCCTCCCAGTTCACATTTAACTCCAGCAGATGAACAGAAATCTCTCAGTCTTTGTCCCAAACAACATCAAAGCCCTTTTTCCTTCTTAAACTTTGGCAGTGAGGTCGCTTCACCCAAACATCCTTTTACTCAAAGCAGCTTTATCTCGCCGCTTTCACTCCAACCCAACACCTTAACTCACCCCGATGACAGTTTTCCTGCGTCCTTTTCATCTTTTCTTCCTTCTGTTTTTGTGGATATCTCCTACTGCCCTGTGGAGTGTGGCCCTTACATCTCCTCTGATTAGATTTTTTTTGTTTTTAAGTTGTAAATATGCACAGTGGATGCTTATTCGGATACAGATTTAGTGTTTTAATTCTTCTTTTTGATGGCATCTTCAAATATAATCCGACTGTAATTGTGAGTTTCTAACTTGAGGGAGATTTTCCTTGAAGTTGATGTCTTACATCAGCCAAAGTGCACTTTTAATTGTTAAAAAAACACACACACACACAAATTGAACTGCTAATGTGCTATTATTAGTTCATGTTAACTGTTTTACTGTGAGTTGTGCAACAAATGCTTTCTATATTTGACACTGCAATCTTTCTACAAAGCTATAACAATGTGAACAGGCATCAGTAGGCATTTAAGTACTACTTAGATTTGTTTTTTTCTGAGAGTGATAATAGAAAATATGATGCACTTTCAAGCCTGTACAGAAATTTGACGAGATGAAATGTAAAATATATATTTTAGAGACACTGTTATTTGTGATTGATTGCTATATTTTTGAATGTGTTTGAGCCATTATAAAGTTTGGAAAATGTTATTTTTGACATTTTACAGACACAAATTTGATATATATATATGTACTGTATGTTTGAGCCAAACCTTAAATGGAATGTAAATAACACAATCTGCTGCTTGCATAATTATCTTTGAGAATGGCTGCTTTATTTTTCTGTTTTAAATGCACTGCCCTTTATGAATGTTGCTGTTATACATCTGAAACCAACTCAAGCTGCTACCAAAAGCTTTACTTTTGGGTTGTTGTTTGTGTGTGATTATTCACCAGGTAGAAAAATATATATATAAATGGAGAACTTTTGACGTAACCTGCAACCTGCCTGCATTTCTAAATCTTCCTGTATATTTCCAGTTATTTCCCTCCGCCAGCTGTTTCTGTTTGTTGCATGCGGCTGATTTGCACTTTTCTCCTTGATATATTGCACATTTTTACACCTTTGCAGTCACTCTCTGGCCTCTGCAGAGTTCTGCTTGTTGCCTCATCAAGATGTGAAAACTCACAGACCTCTGAATCAGACCACTTTTGTACAGATGGGTTTATTTATTCTCCATGTCTCTGGAACTTTATTGGAGGGATGAAACAACATTCTTCAAGAAGATATTTCCTCATTTGATGTTTTTATGATGGTGGTGGAGAGCACTGTCTGGCACGTTAATCCAGAATCTTTTATAGTTGCTCAGTTTGGTTGAGATCTGATGGCTGCAAAAGTAAGAATCAGATCATTTCCATACTTATTGAATAATTCAGTGACCCCTCATGCACTATGGATGGATCTTATCATTCTGTCAGATCAGCTTTGTATTGATTTGCAATGAGCCTTCCTTCTAAGTGGACTGATTTTTCTTTTAATTTGTCACCCACCTATAGTGAAAACGCTGCTCACTGCTGGACTGTACAACAGGCCATTTTAACAGCAGTGTTTTTAAATGTGATTACTTCAGAGCTGAAGTTGTGTTTGGTTTTACTCTTCATTATTCATCATTCTTTGGACATTTAGGCATTAAAATATAATGTATGAAACACCATTGTGACATGAAAACAGTGAATCTACTGTGTGATGATTTAGTGTTTGGACTTATTTCTTTGGTGTTTGAAGTTCCGTTTTCAGCCAGGCAGGTTATTTTTATTTTTCATAGACTGGATCATTTAATCAGTATGTGTGCAAAAGATATTTTAACTTAAGTTTTAACTCAAGCATCTCTGTGAGCTGGAAATATGAACCTCAACCAGTTTAATTTTATTATATGCACCAGTGCTGTTCTTCCTGTGACATGCCAAAAATATATCCACTGAAATGAGCCTGTAAATGTGGAAGCATATTTCTCCTAAGAAAAGAAAAAATAGATGAAATGTTATAAATTATAAAAACAATAGAATCCCTTAAAGGTTGAGTTTATTAAATACTGAGTAAAAGCGTTTGGAAAAGGCAAACTACAACAAAGTATAATTGAATTTGCATAGTTATTAATTCAGCATAAACAGACTAATATTTTAGAATAGGGGGCTGTCATTTCAGACAGAAATGATTCAAATAAAAATACCCAGTGCGTGTCAAAATTGTGACATATTAAATCAGATTCATGAGATGTTGCCTTTCTCATAATAAATCAAAATCTTCATTTAAAGCCTAATGTAACAGCATGAGTAGTTTCATTTTTTATCATTCAAACATCATCTAGTACCAGAATATATCATTTTATACTGTTTTATTGATGCCTTAACATGCAAGCAGCACTTCCATTGCCTATATTTCTGTATTTTACATTTGAGTTTTTAAAATAATTGACATCAGTTTGTAGAACTGTTTTCATTTTGACGTGAAAGAGTCTTTTGTTGTTGTAAAATCTTGTGAAATGCCCAATTGAAAAACAATGACTCAAGGTTGAAAAACAATAAAAAGGGGAAACCTACATATCAAGGTTGAACACTTTTTATAGGCATCGTAAATGTTGCAACAACTTTAAATACTGCTTTGAAGTCTTTGTTATAGCCAGGACCAAGAAACACAAGCATGCCACTCCAGTTAAAGCCTCTTTATACTGGCCTTTAGCAGGTTTTAGGATAGATTATTAATATTTTACAGATTACTTCTAAGGCATGACTTTGAAATCAGAAGATATGAAGTTGGCTGAGTCAATTATGTGTTTCAGGCTTCTTACAGCTTACTTTCAACTGATTTTATTTATTTTTTTATTGTTGTTTAAGCCGTCTTTCAAAAAAAAATAGTTGGTTGTTGGCCTATTGTTTTCATACACCATGTTGTATTTAATCTGTATTTTAAAGTTAAATTAAGCTGCGATTTCAGGACTTGTCTTGTTTTATTGTGCTGCACTGTGAAGCACTTTGTAACTTGTAAAAATATCCTATAAATAAAGATAATTTTTTATTAAATTATATACATGGCTCACAGGTCCGTGTATGGATCTGGTAATTTGATTTTCCGTTCTGAAACGGGTATTGAAAAACAAAAAACGAATGGTTATTTGATTTTCGTTTTAAAATACAAAAATTAAAATTGAAATACAAGGCGTTTTTCCTTTTCATGATCAAAAAGGGATATACGATTTTTAAAAATGCTTTGATTTTCGTTTTATATTTAGAATAACAAGAAAGTAAAATCAGTAAGAGACAGAATCGACAAAAGGTCAGTTTTTTCATTTTCTGAGACCGGAAGTGGTCATCAGCAAGTGTGGAGCCAAACAGAGTGGTGCAAAGACTGTACATAAATTTTTTTCGTGAGTTTTCATGGTCAAAACGAGAGATCAGGTGGCCGATCTTAAAATAAATCAATATTGATTTTTTTTATAGAGCGTTAAAGTTTTGCGAAGCCAGGGGGCGGGACTACTTGATTGACAGTCCGGTCTGGAATGATTGACAGGTCCTATGGAGGAGGCAGCAGAGACTCTGCTCTCCTCGTTTGGATTAATTCTGATATAATAACTGTTGGTTTATTTATCGGTGCAGCAGCACAACATTTTCCACAGACAGTTTTCCTGCCCGTTGGCTTGTTTTAACCAGTTTTCTACCTTCGGCTGATTCTACCAGCAGACACTGAAAGGACTCTGATAGTTCGGTAAGTAAATGTTTATTTTCGTATCGGTGCCGCTTTTAATGCACTTTATATGCAGCTTTAGTGTCAGATGTAATGTGTGCCATGCACTCCAGATGTTGGTGGAGTTTGTTTCAGTGTGTGTTGACCAGAGAAGAAAGTTAGCATAGTAAATATTAGCTTTAATGTTAGCCATGCTAACCGAGCTAGCTGCTCAGTCGTAGCCTGATTAAAGCTAACGTAGCATTAAGCTAACGATGTTTGTGTTGAGTTTCATGTAAACAGCTGAAGTGTGTTGTGTTCCTGTAATGTGGTTCATTAAGTTCATAAAACTGTGGCTGGTTGACATTAATGTAACGTTCAGGAAACTTAAATGTGATTAAAACAGTAACGTTAATGTTCTAGTTGTCAGTAATCAGCTTTAATTTGACACTAAAACAGACTGATAGTTTTAAATGACATCAGTTTCATTAATTTGTTGAAAATTGTCTCATTTGTTGTTGTGATGTTGCTGCTGATTCATTAAAAGCAGATGATCCGTGTTGAAGATACGTTTAGTTCTAGTATCAGAAGTACAAGAAGCAAAATGGAAGTTTAGTTCTGCTACATCAAAGATTTCAGGATTAAAATGACTAAATGAGTCTTTGTGCCTCAAACTTTATTTTACAATAAAGAAATAATGAAATAATCACAGATAATAAAAATATAAATAGCAGAGAAATCCTGAGAGAATAATTTCCTGAAAAGTCTGTGAAGGAAAAGCAGCTTTTTATCCTGAAAGATCAGAATCAGCTCCAACATCTGCATCTGACAGCATCAAGTCAACCAGAAAGAAAAGAAAAAAGAAAATGACTTCTTTCTGATCACATCTGTTCTGCTGCTCACAGTCTGCTGCTGCTCACATTCTTCACATTTATAGTCCACTTTTAAAAGTTCAGCAGACAGGTGCTCTGTTTTGGAGTGTGACAATGTCGACGGTGATGTGGAGAGTGAAGTTTCTGTTTCACCCACAGCGTGCTTTAGGGCAGCCAGGTCGGACTTGATGTTTGAAATACTGACCGACAGCTCAGATTTAACTGTCTGTAGTTCCGTTTTGATGGATGTTAAACTTTCATTCCAAGCCGCCGGGATCTGGGTCTTTAAAATAACCGCCGTCTCGTTACAGAGTGAAAGTAGCAGTTCCTCCTTAAGGTCAGAGGAGATTGCAGCATCTGAGGGCCTCTTCAAAAGAAGACGTAGTTGATGAAGGCGTTCTGGAGCAGGACCAGAAAGACCACGACCAAGCAGCCTTGAGATCTTAGGCAGCGTCTCCCTCAGGTGGGTGTCAACGGTGTTCACGGTCAGGTCTGTGATAATCCCGTCAAAAAACAAAACAGAAAAAAATCTAGATTATAAATCAACATGTAACCAAAGCACTCTGTGTGTAACGCCATAGTATAGGATGTAGTTCAGAAAATGTCAAAGTATAGTATACTTTTCAAGAATAACATAGTATGGCCTGTAGTTCATAGTATAGCATGTTGGCAAAAAAACCCAACTGATTATTATGTGGTTCAAAAAGTGCAAAATGATAGGATGTTGCCTAAAATTGTCATGTATGATATGTGGTTCAAAAACGTCATAGTGCAGTATATTGTCAAAATAGTATGTTTTTCAAGAAAACATCACAGTATATGTCGTCTAAAAAATGCCCTAGAATAATATTTCATTGTACAAGTAAAAGTATACTAATTTTTAAAACTGTTCAAATTCTTATATATTGCTAAAAAACAAAAAAAACTCAAACAAAAAAACGTCATAGTAATATGTCAATTTAAAAAGCCTATAGTATGGAGTGTCACCCAACAAACGTCTAAACGTCATAGGATAGCATGTCGCTCTAAAAACATCATAGTATGGCCTTTGGTCCAAAAAAAGGTCATAGTATAGCATGTCACCCAAAAAAACGTCATCGTATAGCATGTTGTCCAAAAAACATCATGGTATAGCCTGTCGCTCTAAAAACATAGTATATCTTTTGGTCCAAAAAATGTCATACCATAGTATGTCGTCCAAAAAATATCATGCTATAGCATGTCGCTCTAAAAACGTTATAGTATAGCATTCGCTCAAAAAATGTCATTGTATAGCATGTCGCTCTAAAAATGTCATTGTATAGCCTTTGGTCCAAAAAACGTCACAGCATAGCATGTCGTCCAAAAAACATCATAGTATAGCATGTTGTCCAAAACACGTCAGAGTATTGCCTTTGGTCTAAAAACGTCATAGTATTGCCTTTGGTCTAAAAACGTCATAGTATAGCCTTTGGTCTAAAAACATCATAGTATAGCCTTTGGTCCAAAAAAACTTCATAGTATAGCATGTGGCTCAAAAAACGTCATAGTGTAGCATGTCGCTCTAAAAACGTCATAGTATACCATGTCGCTCTAAAAAGGTCAGAGTATAGCATGTCGCTCTAAAAATGTCATAGTATAGCCTTTGGTCCAAAAAAACTTCATAGTATAGCATGTGGCTCAAAAAACGTCATAGTATACCATGTCGCTCTAAAAACGTCAGAGTATAGCATGTCGCTCTAACAACGTCATAGTATAGCATATCGCTCTAAGAATGTCATAGTATAGCATGTCACTCTAAAAACGTCATCGTATAGCATGTTGCTCTGAAAACGTCATTGTATAGCCTTTGGTCCAAAAAATGTCATAGTGTAGCA